>NC_052632.1:29298020-29598085 GCF_016161935.1 Mauremys reevesii | reverse complement strand
AGGTACAGCTCTAGAGTGTTGGACCATATGGCTTCCAATGCATTCTCTGGTATGCTTGGGCTTACTGCCGACACAAGAGACTTACTGCATCACTGCAGCTATTGTGTGATGTAAGGGTGCTTTGGATTAACACAGTTTTCCATATTGTTTCATAGATCTTTCGAGTTTTTTCATAGATTACTGATTTGTTTCCATTGTTTAATATTGTAGAATTCAGTTAAAATTTATTTACAATTATTTTATTAGGTCATGAACAGTTAAATTATTTGCCATGAAAGCCACCCCAGTGATTAGACTCACAACTTTACTGTGGCTGTGAAAGGATGCCTCACTTCTAGTCCCCCAGTGGGGAACTGTAGGCACACATGAATAGCGCCAGCTGTAGCAAATTAAATCTGAGGAAAATTAACCATGTTTATTTCATATCTTTTTCTGCAGAAAAACTACAGCTCAACGCTGAGAGGAATCCCCCCATCGTTAAAGAATGGGATCATCAACGAGCAAGAGTTTCTTCCAAGAAGAAATTCACTGATCCTAAAACTGAAACCAGACTTTCTTCAGCAGATGGATAGCCAGACTAATAGCATGGAGCAGTATTTCAGAGAATGGTTCTCAAAGCCTGTTGACTTGCATGGTGTAATTCTACCACGTCTGTCTGGAACACACATAAAACTGTGGAAACTTTGCTACTTCCGCTGGGTTCCTGAGGCCCAAATTAATAACGGTGGCTTCATCACTGCCTTCCATAAAATCTCTGTGCTGACAGACCAAGTTGACATGCTAAATCAGAGTCTTCGGCAGTACAAAAGCAGCTCTTCTTTGCAAGCAAACTGTTCAGAACTGGATCAAAGCAGGATGTACTTCAGAGCAAATGGGTTAAATGACAATGCTGGGCCCCCAGATTTTCTCTCTTCCTCATTCCCATTTTCTCCAATAGGGAATTTATGCAGACGGAGCATTCTGGGAACACCCTTAAGTAAATTTTTAAGTGGTGCCAAAATCTGGCTGTCCACTGAGACACTTGCAAATGAGGACTAAGATATTGTGATGCTTAAACATATGGGGGGAAATCATAGACCATTGTGTCTTCTCTTAAGTTAACACTGCTAACTGCGGCATCTGAAGCTGTAATAATTTTATTTACAAATATTACATAAGTTTTGCACAAATATTTAAAAGCAAAGCAAATCATGCTTCAAATCGCACAATTTTGTTTTCAGTAGTTGTCATGTAAACTTCTTGTCTGGTTTCTGACAATTTCGTCTGTTTCCTAGGTCTGGCTCATTATGTAAGATCAGCGATTTCACTCACTAATGCAAAGGTTGAGTGTGGTCACTAATCAGGTTTTCTTTTTGTTTGCAATGTCTGTTTTCCCAACTGTTGACTGAAGCTAATCTTACGTCAACACAGATTAGCAAATCAATTTGGTGAAAACAAACATCAAGGACATTTAGCATTAATGTAGCCATATTGACTGGCAGTTGTAGAAATATGGGAACAAACTACTTTGTCACAGTACAGGTTTAGTAAGGACACATTTATATGCATCCATACTATCTTTCTGTGACTTGGTTTACTTAGTTAGCGTATGTTGCATTGGTGTAGTGTGTACTGGTTTTTGTTTTCAGTTACCCTTTAGAGAGACACTTCAGATTTTTGTTCAATGTCATGAGCTTGCATTTAGTTCACAGGAACTGACTTCAGGACAATATGCACTGTTAACCTTAAAATGTTCACTGTAGAGAATATTATTGTAGCCTTAGAAGTGCCTTTAATTGGAATAAAATATTAGTAAGATGTGTCTAACGCACCATGAAACTTATTTGTTTTTCAATAGCTTAATGAACTGCCCACTAATGTAAACATAATATAATTCATAAAAGCAACTCTGGAAATCACCAAAAAGCCATTTAGCCTTCTGAACAGAAACTTTAAATGACAAATATGCAAATTAGCAGGGAAACTTTCTCTAGCCTAAACAGAGACTGATTTCCTGTCAGTCCCAGAAAATAAAGAACCTTATTCTACCACTTCTAAAACGACTTTATTTCTTATGTGTCCATTTACAGGAGTGGAGATTGTGCGGGGAAAGTCCTCCCCCCCCCCCCCTTGAACTAACTACAGATTAGTTAGGGATGTATTCTTTTGGCTTCCTCTCACAATCCATTTTTTTAAAAAGTAGCTCCGTGAATTTTTTTTCCTCCAAATTTAAAGATAAAGCAGATTGAAAAATGAGAAATCATTTTTTGCCAAACAGATTTAAAAAACAAACAAACTTGTTTTGCAGCAGGCAAGAGCTGGTTAGGAATTTTCCCATTTTTTTGGTTGAAGAAACATTACTTGAAGCTGAGCAGAACACTTCAATCAATGTGCCACAATATTATAGTAGCCAATTATTTTTTCCAAGAAGGTCTGGTTCCTGCAAAGTTTTCCTCAAAATAGCTGAGATACACTAGAATAAGTAAAAATTACTCAGAAGTCTGTTGGAACAACAGGTTGGCTTTTCTGTTATCTTGGGCAAAGCTTTCCTGGGCCTGATTCTTGATATACAAGACCTCAACCTGTGTGCTAATTTTTGGTACCATATATTAAAATTAATAAACCACTTTGAGCAGTAAAATAGATTTTCTAAAACGGTTAATGCTCATAAGAGTCAATTTTGGAATTACCAAAGTTTGGTGAGTAAATTACTTTAATAAGTACTCGGGGGAAACTGTGTTAATATTTGGGCTGTTAATCTTTAAAAAAAAATACAAGAACTACTTGTGTAAGGATTTCTAGCTTGTATTTTCAGTTCATACAATCTGTATTTTACATGATACAGATGTTCTTGTTGGTAAATACTATGCCTTTAAAAAAACTGCCTAAATCTCTATTTAGCAACCAGAATAGGGTAGTTTCCAGAATCTGGGGGCTAAGCAAGCACAAGTGGTGTGTTATGCTAGTTAGTGGTATCCAGGTTACTCTAAAAATCTGTTTCATCCTTAGGGCCTGATTCTGAGAACTAATCACTCCTATGGATTTGTTTTAATGTATGGTTGAAAGGCAGTGCCTACTAATGTATAGTTCAGGACCTGCCCAACTGTGTAAACTAATACGTTCATTTCCCACTGTAAAAAGCTGCCTTCCTGACAATACCGACTGCTCTGAATTTGCCTAATGGCCCTTATGTCTTGCAAGTAGCTCTGCGGACTGAGTACATATCTACAGCTATCTTCCCTACACACAAGCTCACATCTCTTTAAAGTCGTTGGCAATTTTAAAATTAGGTACTATTAGTGTTTTGTAAGAGTAGACAAACTATAAACAAGCTTATTTTTATATCATTTGTTTTCTAACCACATGCACTGCTTTGGTTGAAGTAGGCTGTTGTATTGTGATTATTTTGCTAGACTGTAATGATATTAAGAACATACCTAGTGAGATATGAAATGCTGGTTGATGTGGTCAAAGAACAACTCTAATGCCTTTAGCTACTGCTGATGTCAGAAGTCATGGTAGTGCAATGTCTTTCAGTGAATTGCTGCCATGTACCAAAGAAATGCTTACAAATTTAGAAACCTACTGAAGTGAGTGTGTGTATTTTTTTAAACATGCAGGTAAAATACCACTCTAATATGAAACCACCTTTGTGCTTTTAATGATGTAAGATCAAAGGTTTTGGCTGTTAATCTCAGATAGAAATATATTAAAACCAAAAACTTTCTAATCTTTTTATTTAAGGAAAGAATAAAACATCAATCTGCATCCAACAAGAGACTGAACAACTGGTTTCCTAAATCCCTTTGGGCAATAGATTGCTAATGGTGTTGCTGCAGCAGGTTACAAAGTTGACCATTTTAATTGAAACTAAAACCATTGTGCCTAATGCTGATGACTTAGTCAATAAAGTAGAATTGCCAGGAGGAATACAAAACCCTGGCACTGAGGTTGTGAATGTGAAGTAAATTAGACTGTTAATAAAAGATCATACCTTTCCACTGTAATGCTGTTTGTTTTACTGATGTAATAAAAATGGTGCAGGAGTAGAAGAGGCTGCAGAAAGATTATGAGGCAGTATTTGTTCTATGTAGCCCATTTGATGTTTTTTCAGTACCTCCGTCTTACTTTTTTTTTTCCCTCTTGATTTGAGAATGTTGTGTCATTATTTGTGTGACCTTTTCAAACTCCAATAACCTACTTTGGTTAGACGAGAGACAGGGTGTGAAGTAACTTTGTTTTGTTGGCATCCTTATTGAGGAGTTAGAAAGATCTTTCTTGTTTTGCCCTAGACGAAGGAAGTAATCTCTGCTTACTACAGAAAATACCCACCGTATGGAATATGTAGCCATCTAACTAGCTGCAAATTTGATTAAATATTGGGTATGCAGGTACCATAGCAGTTGTCCCTTTAAGGGCATAATCATTTCAAGTCATGCTAATATATAGCATAAGTAGCAATACTATCCTCAAAAGCATCCATCATACAATGGACAACATTAATCATTACATCTCCATTCTCTTACTTCTGTACAGCCCCCCCATAAAGACATTTTAAAATCTTCTGTTAAAAGCTTAATTTTATTGTGTCTAGTCTGAGCCTCCACTTAACCTACTGTAATGCCTTAGTGGGAAATGATACTACTGTGTAATCACCTTTGAGGGAGTTAATTCTTTGTAAACTGAATGTTTGCACTCCCTTGCCCCTCTCCCTTTAGCTGGTGACTCGCCAATGGTCCATGCAGGGAAGTAGGACGGCTGGCATTGGGCTCGTATACTTAATGGCATTTAACTCTAAAAGGGCTCAGCCAATTAAACCATTTTAAGCACCAAAGTGAGACCATAGTCAATTGGATGGCACAGCTGTCTGTAAACTAGTGAACAGTGCATCTAATTGCTTCCAAAATATCAGGGATTGTGCAAGGTCTCAGAAGAAACAGGAGCATATAGTGAGCCCTTAGCATCTGGTGACCAGACTCATCAGCTTTAAGCAAGTCTGTAATTGTCTATACATCAAAACTGGTTAATGGGAGCCATTACTACAGTTAAGCATCAAACTCAAGTATCAGAGGGGTAGCTGTGTTAGTCTGGATCTGTAAAAGCAGCAAAGAGTCCTGTGGCACCTAACAGACGTATTGGAGCATGAGCTTTCGTGGGTGAATATGAAAGCTCATGCTCCAATACGTCTGTTAGTCTAAGGTGCCACAGGACTCTTTGCTGCACCCTAACTCAGCTCTTCTCATTATCCCACTAGCCTTAAAATTGTAATATGCTGAAAGATTTGTCCCACATGGTACATCATCCAGTGGTGTGTAATTACTAGCTAGCTTTGATTTAGTAAACTAAACATATCAGTATAGCCAGGGGGGTGGAAGGTGGCTGCCTGAGTAATACAGGCATGACCTTGAGCTAGTCTGCTCATGCACATCTGCCCATTATTGCAGATGTACCTTGAGCCAGAAAGAAATAAGAAAAGGGGAGGGCACAGATTAGATTGCAGGGAGGTGAGGGATGGAAGGATCCTCCTGTTTTTCCTACAAAACATGCTTTGAGTTATGGCAGTTTGGAGCATATTTGATTACGTTCAGACAACTGAAATGTAGGCACAGCTGCCAGATTATCTTCCTTAGTTAAGATCCCCTATGTCACCTCTGTTCTACTTAAAGAAAACCTTGAGCTCTTTTTCCACTTTGGAGACCTGATTTACAGTAAATAAAACCTGTTCATTTTTTACCAAAACAAGCACCTGTCTTAAATGTTTTTATTAGGTCTTGACCAATGGAATTTTTATCTAATGTCCTTGGTGACAGGTTCTTAAAATAAGAGGCAACCATTAGCACATATTCATTTTTTATTTTTTAAAATAGTCAATTCTCCCCCCTCCCCATCAAACATGTTTGAGACAGTTATAGTCAACTGAGGCGTTTACTTTTAGCTCCAACTGCAGCCACATGACAAACTTCTACAGCAGCTCCCAGCTTCTTCAGTTCATCCAGCCAAATCATCTGTTTGTGGGAGAGGCGATCATTGGGACCCTTAACTTCCACCAGCTGAAATGTTAAAGTTAAAAAAAAATTAATCCTATGCTTCGGTTTAGGAACTGAAAGCATCAACCAGGCACATTGTACCACATAAGAGCATTCATACCTTTCACTATAAGAATGGTTGTTAAAAGGTAAGGGGAAGCTGTTGCAGTTTTTAAACAAAATGTGAATACTTACGTTAAAGAATGGAAGTTAATTTAAGTACACAGGTTGATGAATTATAAAAATTGTCTGTTAAAGGACAGTTAGTAATTGGACAGCTATAAGTAAAAGTTATAGTAGAAAATCCTATTAGGTACCTGTTTCTTTGACCACGTGTCCTGAACCAACCAAGTTAAAGTAAAGTATTTTATATAATCCACAGTTCCTGGGGAACCCCCACATCTGAGCCACGTGTAGTTGAAGACCAACTTTAAGTAGATGTATGTTCATGCAAATATCCCAGACAGACAGTTTTTGGAATGCTACTACACTTAAAGACTCCTGCAGCCAGGTTCTGGCCTATATCTACTTTTAGTGCCTCTTCCCCTGCCTTTTATGAGAAATCTGTGTGTTTAAAAAGTTACCACAACTTATCCCTTAGCAGCCCAACGCATCATTTTCTAACCTCTGCCCACCCTACGCCAGGGTCCCCTAGTTGCTATAAACCTAAAAATGCAATGCTCTACTACAGGTGGGTAAGTGCTATCTACAGTAAATTGAACAGACCCTAAAACTATATCACGTAATGTCTCCTTCAAGTAAAGCTTTCCTTACCACTTTTGGGAAGACCACAGTTTGGTGCAAAAGGAAAGTTTACAATCCACTCCAGTAAGCTCTCCCCCATCTCAGTTTACCTTTCACAACTGTTAGCCAGCCACCGGGTTCCTTACCAGACAAAATTACCTTTGCCTTGCCTCTCATTCAAAATGGCTCTAACGTTATATCTGGACAAAACTAAGGCTTTCCAGTACACAGTTCTGGTGGAGGGTCCCAGCAGGAAGATTAAAGACTTCTGCCACTCTAGCTTATGGTCAGAAGTTCTTGTTCGGCAGAGAAACCTGTACCCTTAAGCACAGGAAGACTCGGTGGAAGTATTTCAAGGCAGCTACCACCAGGCTGATGTGCTTCGGAGGACATGACTTTTGGGTCTAGGGTACTGAGAAGTGTTCTCTTATCAATTCCCTGGTAGTCCAGGTGGGGTAGCAGAGCTACAGCACTTACATATAAATTACTGGTCATATGCCACCAGTCTGGAACAGCCTTTGCTGATGGAGCCTTAGCTGAAAAGGTATGGTGGGTAATTAACTCATAAATCCATACTAATCCATCTGGCTTTATAGCTTTTTTTTTTTTTTTTTTTTTTTTAAGTTCAGGGCTACAGAAATTCTGTTTAGGGCAAAGGTGACCCAATAATTCCAGACTGGTGTATGCAGGTATCTTTCTTTACAAGTAAAAATTCTAGATTAGTAGTGTTGGCAGAAAACAATTAGGTCCCCACTGCCTGGAGCAGGAGGCTTGATAATGAGGTAGTGTGAATTTCCACACAACAGGGCTACCGGTGCCAACTTCCCTTGCATGTGCACAAACCAGAGCAACAGCAACACAGTCCGGCACTGTAAATTACATTCCCTGCCACACAGTACATGTTCAGCTACCCAGGGTCCCTTGGAAGAACTCTACAATGAACATTCTACCCACTGTCACATTTTTATTCCTCTGTCCTCCTGGGTGTTCACTTTACTCCCCTCCCACATGCAGGTCTTCAGTTTTAAAGTAGTGTTTGATTACATACCACAGTCTGAGTAAAAGCAGCAGAACACGCACAGAATTGTAACAGTGCCTTATGAATTAGCAGAGCTATAGTGAGCAGTATGTGTAGCGCTACCTGCCCTGTCAACATTATTATACTGAAATTACTGTAAAGCAATCATCTGTGGCCCCCTGAACCATTTGGTATTCATCCGCAGAGACCTACTTGGTCACTTAGTGCTGGCTCTCTTCCAACTAATAAACCACTAAAAGGCAAGCTAAAATGATATCAATAGTTTCCATATAAGCAACTGCTGCAGTGCTATGCAAACCAAGCTAGTCCACAGGTCTATGAATAGCTTGTGGGCCACACTACAAAAAACGTTTGAAGACCCCTGCTATGACAGATGGAAGCTTTTCTTTTACTTCCATGCCATTTAGGATCAATTGAGTATTTCAATTTAAGTTTAAGGGAATATCCCGAGTATGCTGCATTCACGTCAAAGCTAAGAACATACCTTGAAGCGGTGTTCTTGCGTACTCCACACGACTAGATCAGGAAGACCCCCTCTGCAATGGCGCAGATCTTTGGAGAGCCTCCTACATACACCACTCAGAAAAGGTCCCCCAAAGCAAGCCACTAGACTCTGCAAGTACATTAATAAAAGAAGTGCCTTTATCTTGCCATTTCCAGTCTTGCAAAAGTAAGCCAACTTAATGCTATTTCTCGGTTTTCTTTTTTGCCATTTGCTTAACACATCTCACATATTCCCTGCAATTAGGCTCCTCCAACATTCCCAGCTGTGGTACAGGAAAACTGGCAACAGGGTCACAGAGTACTTCTATGGGCTGTTCTACACTATCGCGGTAAATCGATCTACGTTATGCAACTTCGGTTACATGAATAACATAACTGAAGGCAACGTAGTTAGATCCACTTACCGCGGTGGCTATACTGTGCTGTGTCAATGGGAGAGCGTCTCCCATTGACTTCCCTTATGATTCTCGAGGAAGTGGAGTACACAAATCAATGGGAGAGTGCTCGCCCATCGATTTAGTGTGTCTTCACCAGACCCACTAAATCGACACTCACTGCATCGATTTCAGCAGTGCCAATCTACTGGTAAGTGTACACATAACCTATGGACCAAAAGAGAACACTGGTTCAAGCACTAGCTTAAGACTTAGGAGACCTAGATTGCCACAGAATTCCAGGGTGACTTTGGGCAAGTTGCTTAGTGCCTCGGTTCCCCATTTATCAAATGGAAATAACAGCACTTCCCTAACTCACTGGGATGCACATTAAGCATTGTGAGGTACTCATATTATGGCAACGGGGACCAGACAAGTCCTTAAATTGCTAAACACATATGTGATTTAATACTAAGGGCTGGATTCACAAATGGAATCTCCCTCAGGCCCAGCGTTGAAGCTGTTTCACTGTGGATAAATAATGAAAGAATCATTGGACCAGCTTGAGAGGGAGCAAGCATGAGGATGACACTACAGGCTGATGGTTAGCAGCTGAGAGACCCAGGATCCAATGACTTCTTTTTAAAATTATTATTGCAAAGGAGAACAGCTTCAACAGGAGAGACTGAGGGAGCCCCACATGAGAATATCCCAGAATTCAGTGGTTAGAGCACTCACTTGGAGCGGTGACAGATACTTATTCAAATCCCTTCTTGCCCTCAGGTGGGAGGGGGACTTGAACCAGGTGACTACCCTAACCAAAGCTAGGAGGGAGGTGGTCCTCCCCACTGCCCAGCTTCTTGCCAAAACAGCACAGGGTCTAACGCCCTGAGAAGGTTCCCCCGGAGAATCCCAAGCAGAGGGAGGTGCCTCCCTCCAGCTCAAATTTAGGCACCTATCTTCAAGAGGAGCAGGGTTTAGCACACGTCTCTCCCCTTGCCCTTTCCCATTAGCTGGTTTAGGTGAGAAGCCACCTAGCATGCTGGCTTTTGCTAATCCCATTCTGAGACACCTTTCACCCCACCTTTCTCATTGTACAGGAGCCTAGGCACTGAACTCAGGCTTTGTGAATCCCAGTGATGGTCTAGGCACCTATGAGTTAGGCACGGCCATACTCAGGGTCACCAGGCCTGAGTTACTTCATGAAACTAGGCCTAAGTGTGATGAGATGTTTGTTATTTTACCTGAGCCTGCTGGAGAGAAGTAAACCGGTCCCAGCTAACTAGTGCTGCTGCTTTTCCCTCTTGAGCATTCCAGACATTGGCAATCATCTCTTTCAGGGTCTCTGAGGAAGCTGCGTGCAGTAGCTGGAGTCTAGATTCAATGGCGTCCTTCCTGTTCTCATAGAAGCTGTCAGTATACAAATCCAGGGGGAATGCCTGTATGAAAATGGAAACACACGCCTCAGCAGCTGGAGCCTGACAATTCAAGGGCACTTGGAGAAATGGAGATTCTGAAACTGTAAATACTCTGCTTTGAATGTTGAGCTACAATTTAACTTGAATCCTGCAGGTTTAAAGAAAAGTAATTTAAAAACACAGCAGCCATCGAAATCTTGGTCTAACGGAATAGATTACACTTACACATTTAAGATTACTGCACCAAACACTAACCACATTCAAGAGCCTAACGTATTGGTCTAATGAACCAAAGCATCTAATTAATGAAGAAGAGTCAGTTCTAGGATCTTGTTAATTTAGCAATGTTTAACCTGAGGCTCCCCTTTTACCCAGACATATCTCAAGGTCCACAAAAGAAGCTAAGAACTTAGGGCCCCTGGAGGTACTACTTAACCCTTCAGGGTAATAGTCTGCATCAAGAATGTAGACACAGAAGAAAATATTCCCCCGTGAAATGAGTGACAAAGAAAATGACACCCTGGGGAACACACGTTTCCAGAAAGTGTATTGAATTTCAAACATCACTACACACTGCATGGCGTCGTGCTATTCCATAAGATGGGGAGAGAGCAATGGTTCTGTTTTCCTGTCTGCACAGAGAACAAAGGCTCTATAGAATAGACGGGTTTTCAAGCAGAAAAATCCCAGCTCCCATGTTCTCCTCCTATCAGTTGCCCATCTAGTCTCTCATGCCTGTGCTCGCTGCATAGTGACGATGACTGAAGTTTGGATTTCTGATTCGCACTTCAGAGATCTGGATTTCAATCTTCCTCACTTTGCTGCTGCATGTGAGCTCAGAGCAGAGCACAGTGTAGGAACCAAAAGCAGGGAAGGAAGAATAAGAGAGGTGGGAGAGGTGAGCTTTCAACCTCTTATCTGCTGAGGCATGAGTCTCCTGCCACCTTTAAGCTGTGTTAATAAATGAAACTCGCCACACAAAGGGCCAGCTGTGAAAGAGCTTTACAGACAGCATTGTGTGTGTTTAAATTCTGAGTCATCCTGGTTATAAGCAGGTTCTGAGTTTTTTTTAAAATGGGCATGCAGTGTGTCTAACAAGATGAATTTTATAAAAGGGAATGGATTTAGGAAAGGATGGGCTTCAGTAGAGTTTAAGTACAGAGGAAATCACTAGCGGAAATCATCAAAACTCACGCAGACCACTCACTCGCTGTATGTATGTTTGCACTAAGCTAGAATCGTCAAATTTGGAATATTCACGTATATGCCTCTGAACGCAAAGAAAAGCTGACTTCCCATCATAGGTCACCAAAAAATTAATTTCTAAGGTTTCAAGCATTCTGTGGCCGTACATATACGTATTAGAGGGCATGAGGCCTCCAATCAGGAAAAATGATGGACATCAGAGATCTTCAGTACCAGTCAGATTTTAGTCAAGAACCATCACCAAAGGTAAGTGAATGCTGCACATCCTAACTGTGCCTGTCAGGGCAAACTACTATCAACTAGTAATGAAGAGCATTTCAGTAACAGGATACAACTTGCCATCACATAAAACACTGTGAATCCAGAACAGACTGTGATAGATATTTATCATAATTATCTATTTTTTTTAAACAAACCTTTGGATAGAGAAAAATACCCTTCACAAATACCTGATAAGAATTTCTGAAAACATCTGGTATGCCATCCATGAAAATAATGTCCCACATTAGAAGGCTATAGAGTGTATTAAATGTGGACCCTTCTCCATGAATCCCTGAAGGACAAAAATCACATTCAGATTTTCAGCCATGGAAACAAAGATAGGCACATTTCAATCTCTGAGTAGTTAAAGCAACCTCACCTGAAATACAGATTAAAATGTTCAGCAAGAGCAAAGTATCATGCTCAGGATTACACATACAGCCCGTCAACAGATACTAACACTAAACAAAATGTAGTAAAACACATTTTAATGGTATTGATATCACTTTCACAATTTGCTAAGGCTCTTTGTTTAATGCCAATATACTTGACTCAAAGAGTTTAATCAAGGCAAGACCCTTTTGAAGGTTACCAAATAACTACATTTTGGACATGTCAAAGCCTTAAGAATCTCGTCTATTACCCAAAACAAGCTACAGCGAAGGTTGGCTGCTCCATTCCATTTTAAAGGGGATTCTAAGGAATTTCAGTTTCATGGCTGGGATCACCCACTATCTTTGTGTAAGGCAGGAGTAGGGAATCTGGCAACACCCACTGATATACCATGTAGCATGCATGATGTCACTTGCTGCTCCGTCATTCTCTATAACTTCCTCACTGATTCACTGGTCCAACAGATGCTTCACTTGGTTCCCCACTCCATTGTTTGGATCTCTGGCTATGAGGAGAGTTGTTGCAAAGCCTAGCTTCTTGGTTCTCCCTTGAGACATGATATTTTTAATGGCTGCCTACTCTGTTCTACTACTGAAGGGTTAAAATCCATGTGCATTTTATAAACTACACTCAGACTTTTACTGCCTGACAGCTAAAACAAGAAAAAGATTACTAGTCCCCTAATCCCTCTGAAACTGTGGGGATGATGGTAAATTTCACAAAATTATGAGCAACTAAAAATAAAATAAAGGAATCTGTTATGTGACCTTAACTAAAGCAGTTGCTGATGCTCTTGCTATAATAGATGTATGTCTACTTTTAATTGCAGTGACTCTGAAATGCCCGAAGACTGGAGGAGATGATCATCTAGTCTAGATAATCACAATGGGATGTCTATAAAATCCTTTTCTACACAATTTCCACAGTGGAACTCTTGCTCCTGCTGGCACTCAGCCACTTACAGTAACTTACAAGTTACAGCTTTTGGAATCTCAACTCCTACACATGTGTGAATTAAACTATTTTAAGTAAAAGCCTATTGATCTGAAAGACTAGATGAGAACCTTTTAATGCACTTGGAGATCTAGAAAGATAAAGGAATATATTTTTCCATTTCAAAACTGCAACTGGGATGTGGAGGAGAAAAGGAATCAAGTACAGGAGAAAGGCTCTTAAGTACAATTTCCAGCTACTTTTAGGAAGGAAAAAAAATCAGCACCTTTTCACTGACTTTCAAACAATGGGAGCACTAACTGCTAAAACTGGGTTAAAAGACTCTCTCTTTGTAGCTGATAGTCCATTCCTTAACATTATTGCATTGGTATAAGAGAATTGTTACTATTACCCTGATCAAAGCCATTCTGTCTGTAATGTGTTAATGCCAGCTCCTCGACTGAACACATGATTGTGGACAGAGTGAAGTCTTCTCCTTCCTCTTGATCATCAACGTCCTCCACTAGAAACACAGATTTTCCCACCCCTGTTTGGGGACACATCTTTCCTTTGATTGTAACCTGAATACATCAAAACAGCTAGTTAATGTCCAACATTAAAGGTGAACAGCCTTATTTAAGTATCTCTACCTCTCCTAGCACTGCTTTTACAAAGAGAAACCAACTTTCAAAAAACAAGTGAATTATTGGTCAGCTAAAAATAAAGAATTCAGAGTTTAAGCTGCCATTTTCTTGACAGCTATTTGCTAATGGAGTCAATTTTTGGATGACAAATGAGACTGGAATTGCAAATGTTCATAAATGAACCACACTAGCACAGCTTCTGGGTTGAAGGGAATGTTAGGAGTCAGGATACCTGGTAGACTCCTAACTCAGGTGAAGTCAATGACAAACCTTCCACTAATTTCAACAGGGCCAGGATTTCATCCATAATATCTAGCAGGCTGCACACACAGAAAAAGCATTTAACTATGAAGTTAATCAAGAAGTAAATTCCTGCTCATCTTTTGGGGAAAATTTCCCAAAAATCAAACATTAACACACCATGGGACTGATCCTTGCCAATTGGATAATGATTTACACCTGTGTACAATAGGTGTGATGTCCTACCACTATGGTTTGGTGTGCTTTACACCCACTGTGCATGTGTAGATGACTACACAGGGCAGGGGAGAATGAAGCACAATAATATCCATTCTAATGTGAAAGTTCCTGCCTCCAATGGATCAAAAACCTGATTCTACCAGTCCTGCATTCTCACAAGCCCTTCTAAGAGGGCTAACAAACCCCCAGTGAGGTTGGTAATATCTACCCACATGTTATACATGGAAAACTGAGGCCCAGTGAGATTAAAAGTCATTCAGTAAGTCAGAAGCACAGCCTGAAAGGAGCCCAGGAAACTTCTGACTTCTGGGCACAGACAGCAACGTTTTATAGCTTTAGTGGTGAGCTGGGTCAGATCTACGGCCAGAATAAATCAACATAGCTTCATTGAAATCAGTGGAGCTCTGCTGATTTACACCAGTTGAGAGTTGGGCCCATTGTGTTACAGAGTATATAATACAAATACAGGGAAGTATACACACATACACCCAGTTTTCAGGATTACTATCCCAGTCAGAAGGAAAAGACAGCTGGAATTGTTAGGTCCTCAGGAACCAGTAACACTTTACTCACATGTGTAACATCTTCCAGAGTTATGACAGGCAGCCCCTGAAAGAGGCTCCTGAACTTCTTGCAGCTTGGTGAGTCTTTCAATCGCAGTGCACGCTGGTAGAGAGAGAGTCGATGGCCTGTGCGCACAAATGGATCTGACAGCCCTTTTCTAATGCACTCAATAGCCTAGGAACCAAGAACAACTTAGGTAATGACCTGGGAAGAATATGTGAATCTATTTCTACTGAGCCTGAACCTGATTTAAAGAGCACAAAAAAGGAAAGCAACAGAGAATAACGAATGGTGTTAAACGGGAATCTATTTCTTTTCTTATTCTTACTCTGAAGAAACTCCTTTTAAAGTGATATTTTGCACCAGTGAAATAGCAGAAGACAGAGCTTAGTGCTACTGGGATCGGAATCTGAGAGTTACTCCCCATTTACACCAGTGAAACCCAAAACTAAAATCTTCCCCAAAGAGTACTTGGAAATGATAACTTCTATTCCGTAAATGGATGTGATTCAAATGAAATATTTAAAGTGTCTGATACTTGATTAAAAAAACTAAACTAAAAATCCTCATGCCACATACTTTTGACCAAGAAAAAATGTGGCCAGGCTTTCCCCCACTACCCTAAACCACTGCAATGCACTTAAATGTACCAGTTAAGCAAACAAAGACCTGGAGAGGATCAAAGTAATCCATTCAGAGTAAATGGCATGCAGGAACGAAGAGGAGGATGCCACTGAACACACAGGATTTAATGCATCTAAGTCTTGATTCCCAGCATTGCTCTCTGGTAGTAGCAGCCAGTTAATTGGGGCCAATTTTTCAACAAGGCCACCCAGCTACTTTAACAGCAGTTTAATTCAAGAACAGGTTTGCTAGCTCTTGGTGCAAATATATGGAGGGTAAAACTGAGCCCAGCATAGGCCCTCTGCAGTACCGGGTTTATCATGGCGCCAGGCCCAGAGTCACAAGAGGCCCCGGCCAGCCCGATCCCCCAGCCGGCTGAGCCGGACAGGAAAGCTGCTCCTGCCCCTGCTCTGCCCCCGCCTCTTCCCATCCCTGCTCTGCCCCAGCCCCGCCCCTTCCCTATGGGGGACTGCAGCAGGGGTCAGGCACATGCTGCACTCACCAGGCAGCGGGAAGTGGAGCAACCCAGCCCCAGCCCGCTCCCAGCCATGTCGCTGGTGAGTGCAGTTCCCCCCTGCCCCAATGTCCGGGAGCCAGGGGAGCGGAGCAGGCTGGGGCCGGGTCACTCTACTTCCCGCCACCCCCTAAGTGCAGGGTCAGGCCCGCCCTGCAATCACCGGGCAGCAGGAAGTGGAGCGACCTGGCTCCAACCCGCTCTGCTCCGCCAGCTCATGGTAGGGGGCGGTTTCCCCTTGCCCCCAAGCCTAGAGAGGAGATGGAGCCATGGGGAAGGGGCATGGGATGGGGAAGAGAAGGGGACAGGGGAAGTGGGGGCAGCGGGAAAGAGGCAGTGGGGAAGGAAGGGGGTTGGATGGGGAGGAGATGGAGCAGTGGCGAAGGGGAAGAGAAAGGAATGGAGGAAGCAAGGGCGGGGGATGAGGAAGAGATGAAGCAGTGGGGAAGGGGCATGGGATGGGGAAAGCAGGGGCAGGGGGAAGCTGGAGCCCAGCATGCAGCATCCCGTTGGCAGAAGCTGGGGCTCCCCTGTTAAGCAGGCCCATCAAACCCTCACTCTGACAAGCCCCACCTCCCCTGCATCTGTACCAACCCGATGAGCCCCCCCCCAGACACCCTCCCCACGGAGCCCCAACCACCTGCACCTGGACCCCCACCCAATGAACCCCACCTCCCCTGCACCTAGACCCCCCTGCTGAGCCCCAAACACCTTCATCTGGATCCCCTGCAGAGTCCCATTGCCCCTGAACCTGGAACCCCTCAAAGAGCTTCTGTGCATCCAGATCCCTGACGGAGCCAACCGCACCCAGACTGCCCCACAGAGAACTCTCTTACCCCCACCTGGATCCCCCCACATTAAGTCCTTCTGCACTTGGATCCTGCTGCCCGGCTGAGCCTGCTCACCCACACCTGATGCACCTGGCAAAGGGCCCCAGGGAGTTTCTGGAGCAGGCCTGGCCCTTGCACTGTGTCAGGGTCAGGTGCAGCCTCACTGCCGAGTCCCTGCCCCGGGGTGGGAGGGGGAGGCTGCAGGGTAATCTTCCATCTTCATGCAACCAGTGGCCTGTGCTCCCCACTGCCATGTTGGAGCCTCCACATTTATTTATTGACAAATAAAATTTGCAGAATTTTAAAATATTATGCACAGAATTTTTATTTTTTTGGTGCCAATCCCCTCAGGAGTATGGGGTGCTGTGCAGCTGTGACGGTGGGACTGTGAGGAAGGTGGTGGGCAGCGGGGAGGTCTATGGGCAGGGGGCTCTGGGTGAGTGGTGTGATGTGCAGGGTGCTGTGCGGTTGTGGTGGGAGGCCAGTTGGGGAGGTCTCTGGGCGAGGGGGAGCTGGGCATAAGGGTGGGGCACTGGGCAGGGGGGCAGTGTGGTGCGGGCCTGCCCTCAAGGGGAAGGGGCATGCTGGCAGCACAGGGCTGGGCAGGCCAGTGTGCATCTGGCAGCTGCAGGTTTGTAAACAGTGCCCTCCTGCTGGGCTGCACAGAGTGGGGCTGCTCCTGCCGTGCTGTGCCTCATTGCCCACAGCCCACCCTTCCCTCTGGAGACTGACCATCCCGCCCTCAACCCCGGCACCTTGCCCCATGGGGGCCCACAAATATGTTTGGCGCCAGGCCCACAAAAAGTTAATCCGGCCCTGGCCCTCTGCACTACTTCAGTCTTACAAATGGAAAGATGGTCTGAGGATTAAGGCACTAAATTGAGACTTGGGAGAACTTGGCTCTGCCACAGACTTTTTGTGTGACCATTGGCAAGGTACTTCATATTTCTAAGCCTCATTCAGTTCTCGTCTGTAAAATGGGAACGATAATGCTTCCTTTCTCCCACCTTCTATTGTCTTATATTATTTAAACTGTAAACTATGCAGGGCAGAGACTCTCTCTTACTATGTGTATATACAGTGCCTAGCACAACTGGGCACTGATGAAAGTTAGGACTTGTAGGAGCAACTCTAACACAAACAACAACAGATCAGTTGCCAGGCAGCTGCAGCCAGCGTCTCAGCTCCATCTGGAAACCAGAGGGAGAGATTCTGCACCAGCTCTGAGTGGGCTGGTGCAGATGGGGTAGGAGATGGGCAACGGGGTCACACTCAGACTTTGTCTACACTGGTGGCGGCATGTAGGGTATGTGTAGCTACATGCTGCAGTGAACAGCAGGCTGCATCCATGCTGCAGTGTGTAGCTAGACACATTAGCCAGAATCTCTGGCAGGGGGAGGAGGGCAGCAGGGAAAGGCTCTCACAGCAGGGAGCTGCAAATCCTTTCTCCACTGCCTCCCCTTGTCAGAGCCTTTCCCACTCCTATCAGTGGGGAGAGGCAGCAGGACACTACACTGCTAAAAACAGTGTAGGCGAGGAGGTGCTGCTTGGGAATACAGAGAGCCATGTAGGGTACATACCTTAAGGTTATGGGGTGTCTTTACTCGCCACAGCAGTGCCTCACCATCTACACTCTATGTATATTGTTGCTGGGGGAGGGTGCAGTGTATGTATTCTACACCCCACCGTAAATGCAGACATAGCCTTAGGGTGCTGAGCCACAAAATTTGGAGCACACAGACTTCTGCTGCTGGCTGCTTTATCACAGTGATGTCTCATGCACCAATAGCAGCACCTGCTTACTGAAAGTGAGTGGAGGTGAAAGGCAGACCCAGACCTGCAGATTGGTGCCACTGGTTCCACCAGAGTCTGCCGCAAATGTCTGCCTAAAAGTGCCTCTATAAAGCCTTATATAATCATTACATCCAAACATGCTATGCCATTCCCAAGCTGTTACATCTCCCCCCCTTGGCCACCTGCCAACTAATCACTTAGAAACCCAAGGACTGGTCTCCATGGACACGGTGTCTCTGAAAGCCTGAATTCTATCAGGCAGCTAGAGACTGGCAAGTTTACCCACTGCACAATTAATTTGCTTTTATAAACTCATCCCATGGAGGGGCAAGGTTGTCAGGCAAAAGTGGAGCAAATCCCTCCCCGATGTACTTCCAATACAGGCTCCAGAGTTCCACACAGCAGGATAAACATGGCCCACCACATGTCCTTTACAATGCCTTATTCTGGAGCCTAACTTCTCACTCAGTCTGAGACTGATGGGCTGTGCTTTCTCTACATGGATTTTGGGTGCAGTTTGGAGTTGTGGCATGGGAACTCTAAGGCTAAGGCATGGGCAATGTTGCCCCAGAAGAGCTGTTTGTGGGGAGTTAATCTGGGACCCCTATATCTAAAAGCAGGAGTCTCTACTTATGTGAGCTAACGAACCAGGTCAATTAACTCAAAAGCGGTAGCAAAAATCAAACCTCTGTACATAGTCTAGCCACTAGGAGGGCACAGAGGGTATGTCTACGCTGCAGCTGGGAGCGTTGTGTAGAGGTTGTGGCATCAGCGGAGACTCATAGGCCAGCCATTCTCAGGCCCAGGAGATCAGGTGGGTCCAAGCTCAGGGAGCTAGCCTGAACCTCAGCCAGTGCCACAACAGCTACACTGCTCTTTTTAGTGCTCTAGCTCAAGCCAAACTAGCAGAAGTCTGTCTCCCTGAGTTGGGAGGCACATTCCCAGCTGCTGTATAGTGTAGACATAGCTAAAGAGCAATACTGGGTTACTCCTGGCTTCTACTTGCCAGAAGTTCTGCCCCTCACGGAGCAGCAAGTAACAAGGCCAGTTCTCTCTGGGCTTTGCTGGATTTAACCCTTTGGTGAGCCATTTTTCAGGTAATAGTAAGTTTACTATCTATTGATCACACTCTTCTCATATCATTTCTACTATGTGTTCAGAGCACTGAGCCCACTATTCTTTGGGTTGTCCAATGCAGGCCCGATTGTGGGGCAGCACACTAGGCAACATACCAGGCCAAACAGTTTTCATTCAGTTTGTGAGATTGCTTCTCCTGGCACCTCAGGACTCTGCCATGCTTCTTCACAGCCCATGGTCCATCTACAAGGCAGATTGGCATGATGGCACTTATCTCCCACAACCTCTCCAAAAAGCCACAATTCCTCCAGCGAGTGAAAGCACATGGATAAGTGGCCTGGCACACTTACAGGGAAAGGAAATAAGGCATCCCTGAGGGTAAAAGCTACCCTTGCTTCCCATCAGGAACAGTCTATCTAACAGCTCCCGCCATAGCTCCTTGCCTGAGGAGGAGCTAAAGAGGCCTCCTTTCCAGCTGCCTCTCCTCAGCACAGGGGCAGGGATTTTAACAGGAATACTCCTAAACACTGATGAGGATCCAGAAGGAGAGCTCTCCTCTAAAAAAGCTCTCCCTGCCTCCCTGTGGACAATGAAGCAGACTGGCTGAGCAGGCACTTGACTGGCAACTACATACAATCCCTGAGCTAGGAGAAATTCTCCAAAGTGATAGAAAAACGATGCTGACCAAATATGAATCTGTTCATCCCTCACCAAGCCTCAAATGGTATGTCTGCACTGCAATGTAAGCCCAGAGTTAGTGACTTGAGTCAGCTGACCCATGTATTTTAACCCTATGTTAAGACACTTCTAACCTGTGCTTGAACCTAGAGCTCTGGAGTCAACACTAGAGTGTGCAGATGTGAATCAAAACAACCATATCCCAGTCCCCAGCACCCCCCAAGTCAAATGTCGCTGCTCTAGCCCTAGGACCATGGTGTACTGTGGGAAAACTTTATTACCCACCTTACACAACACTAGGAAGCAGCGGGCTTTGCAAAAAGCTTGATCGGTTCACTCTCCACTGCAAACCCAGGAGGGTCTCTGATAATGTGCTTGCAGATTGGTGATCAGAAGAGAATGGGTAAACATTGACCTGAGCTGCTACCCTTTGCTAAGGGGAGGGAGGGGGGGCTTCCTTTTTCAATTGAGTGGATTGCTGATTGTTAGGATAGCGAGGATTAAGGAAGCAGTCCCATGAAATTGTGGGATACTTCTGGCTGAATCCTAAGACCCGAGTCAAGCGGGGCTGCATCTACACTGCAAAGCAACAGGACTCGGATCCCAGGTACCAGCTTAACTCGAACTCAGACCCACCAACCCTGCAAGGTCCTGGAACCCTGGGTTAGCACAATGGCAGTGCAGATGCCAGGGTCATTTGGCTTGAGCCTGTTCTTATGCTGTAGTGTAGACATACCCAAAGACAAGTCCTATTTCACAAGAGAAGCCTATCAACTACCCTTGGGAACAGATCCATACAAAGTGCTGATGGCAGCTCTAGACTACAAATTTACATCAGCTCATCTGCACCAGTGCAGCTGTGCCACTGTAGCACATCTGGTGAGGACATCTAAGCCGATGGGAGAGAGCTCTCCCAATGCCTTAATAACTCCACCTCTGCTCTCCCACTGACAGCGCCATCTACATGGGAGGTTAAGGATGGTATAACTACGCTGCTCAGGGATTTGGTTTTTCCACACTGAAGAATATAGTTATACAGAAGTATGTAGTGTAGACCAAGCCTTAGCCTCTTACAGTGTCTTCCCAGCACTCCTGCTCATATAAAATACAAGCAGTGTTTTTAACACCTAGCTAGTACTGTTCTCCAGCAGTAGAGCATGCAGATAGAGGATACCTGCTCATTGCGTTTCAAGTGTTGGTGTAAATTCAAAGCCAGTCGATCCCACCATCGTCCTCTGCTGTCTGTACAATACACTTCCTGAGACAAAAGATACTGCAGTTCTTCCACAGCCTCCTACAGCAATGCAAAACTCTTCTATTAGATGACACAGGAAAGCAAGCTGAAATATCATTATACAATTAAGCCAGCTACATTGCCCATAGTTTTGTAGTAACACAGTAGTATTACCCTTCCAAGTGTCTTCCCTCCTCCCCTACACTGGCTACTTTAACTCTCAGCAATTTCCAGCTCAAGTCCTTTTTACCCTTTAACATCCCTTTCTATACCAGCTCCTATGAACATATAGAGAGTCATTTAGACATACAGGTCAATTGCACAGAGGAAAATGCTTTTCCCCCTTTTTGTTTCATTATGATATACAAAGAAGGCCTGAAAATTGCCGGCTTGTTTTTTGGTTAAAGAGGTTTTCTTAGTGTTTTTCTTTCTTATATTATAAAGTCATGTTCCCTGGCAGGAACCTCTTAAGCTGGAGATTCTTAGTCCTCAACTGAAGAGACAGAGCATTTCAGAGTCAGCTTCTCCCCTGCCACCCCACCCAAGAGTTTGGCTTTACAAGGTGTTAACAAAATCCAGAGAAAAGAAGATATCTTTAAACAGTATAAATAACAATCCCTCAGTGTTAGACTCTTGCCATATAATAATCTGCAAGTGCATCTTGCACAGCCTTCCAGAATCTTCCAGCTACAACAGGGAAGTCAAAACCTAATGTTATGCAAGAGGGTGGAAGGATAGCTCAATGGTTTGAGCACTAGCCTGCTAAACTCAGGGTTGAGAGTCCCCCCCTTGAGGGGGGCCACTTATTTTGATAGTATGGTTGAAAGATGTGCTCTACTTCCAATGATTCTAGAAATTCACTAGCTTGCTTCAGGCATGCTTGATCCTTCATCACCAATGGGCCATGGACACAACACCACATGGCTACTCCATCCAGTTTTCTGTATATCAGTGGGAGGGATAGCTCAGTGGTTTGAGCATTGGCCTGCTAAACCCAGGGTTGTGAGCTCAATCCTTGAGGGGGCCACTTAGGGATCTGGGGCAAAAATCAGTACTGGTCCTGCTAGTGAAGGCAAGGGGTGGACTCGATGACCTTTTGGGGTCCCTTCCAGTTCTATGAGATAGGTATATTTATTTATTTTTAAGGGGAAAAAAGCGAGAAAAAAAAATGTTGGAAAAAAAACAAAAAAACCCTTCCAGGCCTTCCTGGATCCTAGTGCAGGAAGAAAAATGGCACACTGTTTTTTTCTTCACAGGTTACTTTTAAGCAAAGCTGCACCAGATCCTATCATCTCTAAAGCTACACAACAGATAAAAACTTCATTGACTATTGCAATGTCAAACCTTTTTACAATATTCCTGTGAACTGTATCATTAATGAGGTCTGACACTATACTATAATGTACTAAGACTGCCACCCAAGGAAAATGTAAGGATTTTCTATCTGAGAGACAGCTATAGTAATTTCATTACAGAAATATTAGCAATTAAAAATGAACCACTGTCTTGCACCACTGCTTTACCTCATACATATGAAGTCTCTGCAGTATTTCAACCCCTCGAGAGAGGATCCTTGTATACATCCACCCAACTGTAAAATGTCGCAGATACTCAGGTAAGTCTCTATGGCATCTTTAAAAAAAAGAACGCATCAGAGATCATTTAAATAGGAATGACTATCAAATCATTCAGACTCTTTCTTACAAAGCACACAAATAGTTAAGTACTTATAAAAACAAAACAACATTAAGTATATATAAAAATGCAGTAAAAAGATCATCAAGGTTGCAAAGTCTGCCACTCCAAAGTTCGCAAGTGACAGAATTAAGGTGGCTGGCACAATGGTTTAATATTAATATTTTTGCAGCCATGTCTTTTGGTTCACAACTAGTGAAACTAAAGATTCACATATCATAGGTCAGTTAAAAGAAAATTGAGTTCCACCATCTTTAATTTATTTATTGTTTTTGTTTTTTTACTTACAGGTGTTCTCTACCAAGACAGAAGATCAGCTAGCAGACAAACAGCTGGACAAAAGGCCACAGGCTGAAACAGCCTTTCCTGCCCTAACAAATTTATTTAACTTACAGATATTAGCCATCTTTTTTTGATGGCATACACTATTCAAGGGCATAATATTAGTCTCACTGAAGGGAAGTTTTGCCACTGTCTTCAACAGGAGAAAGATCAAGCCCCCAAACGACCCTCCATGAATATGAGGTTAAGTCAGTTGCCATGAGAATGAATATGATGGCAAACACAGGGCTATGGTTTTCAAGATATCATCAAGCTAGCAGACAAATAATTAAAATGAAACCTGATAAAGGATACTTGAACAACAAAATACGTATGTTCAGTTCTCAGATCTTTAGTAATTCTTCCTGAATAACACCAACTTGGAAATTTCAGCAGATGAATAACCAATATGTTTTCCCATAACCTTTACAACATTACTTTGTTCTTTGTGAATTTTAAATTCTGCTGATTGCTGTTTGTCTAGCAGCCATAAACACAAACTAAGACAAGTGAATAATAGATTCTTGTTCTCCTTCATTTTGGCATGTAGAATACGGAGCTGTTTCAGCGCTTTATCTTTGTTTACCAATTCACTCTACACTTTTACACAAAAAGTCTCTCCAATTTAAACCATTTAAAAGCTAAACAAATAAAGCAGGAAGTTCAAAGCTTTTAAGAACAGTGAAACTGCTGAATTCAACAGGCTCCGGTTAGAACACAAGAATACAAGCCTCCTTCAATAGGAGCTGCATCAAAAATGAGATCATGTATCTGCTAGTTGCATGTGAATTTCGACATGCATTTCTGCTTTAGTACCTCAAGGAAGGATGATTTTTCAGTTCATGCCAGGTTTCTTTTGCACACATATAGAGATATTTAGCTTCTGTCCAGTTCCCATTAGCCATTGCAGTGGCTACATCATTTGACAAATGAGCAGCTGTTGCATATCTAGCAAACAAAAAAACCCAAACCACAAATACAAAAATAAATAGCAGGTGCAAAGAGAGTTTACAGTTAAAAATAACTCATTCCCTTTATACAATGTTATCTGATTTGCCTCCCACCCGCATCTCCCAAGGCATTTTAAAAAAATAAAAAAATCCACAAGGCCAACTTTATTCCTGGAGTAATCTTCTGAAGTGACTGGAGTATACATCAGGGTGCATTAAGTTTAAAATGTTTTCTCTAGTATAAAACATTTATATCATCTTCCCATTGCTCTAGGAATTCATTCTAACAGCAGGCACTGCAATTTAAATGTGCAGCATTCATCAGTAGATGACCAGGAAGCAATGAGGTAAGCTACTCTGGTTCAGAACGTAAGGCCACCAAGCATTACAAAATTTGGGAGGGTTCTTAGTAGACGCTATATTAACCGACCACAAATATACTGTTGTGTGTTTTCTTCTGGTCTTCTATTTGCCCTACAATTTATGGCAATAGCACAGGTAAGATGACATGGTATATAGGTAATAATAGCGATTATCTAGAAATAAACACATGGGTGTCATTGCTGTATTTCACATGCTGTCTCCACAAATCAGTTTCCAGATAGCCAAAGTTCCTCCTACCTGATGAGATCTTCTCTGTCCTGGAAGATTGCTGTTTTCCTATTTGCCGTGTAACTGGGAAACACCATACGACCCATGTTTACCATAAGCAAGGTGGAAAGCTGGCCTTGGCCACCACTAGCTGCTTCCTCATCCTCCATTGAATCAGTCAGTGAGAACAGCAGTAAAACTCGAGAAAATACTGCTCGGGGGCCTTTACAGACCCTGACAGACTTCCCAGAAAGGTCCTTAGCCCTAGAAGCCAAGCAAAATGTTTATCCAGATGTAATTTACTTCCAAACCAATTATTATACAGCTTGATTTTCCCTACAGTATGAAGGAGCTTGAGAAACTACATAGTATATGTGATCTCTAATGAAAAGCCAGATATAGGGACTTAATACATAGCAAATATAACATTTCGGTAAGTGAAGTGGAATACCCTGACTCTATATATTATATATGCTCTACAAAAAGTAAGAGTCTCTCTCTGACAACAATTTGCTGTGTAACTTTAGACAAGTCAAGTCAACAAAAATCAGGGTCCTAAAGTGGAACACTCAAAATTGAAGGCACTGAAAATCAGAAGCCATTTTTGAAAATACATCCTTTCACTTCTCTGAGGATTTGCAAGACTTAATTCATTAACATTTACCAAATACTTTGAGATTTTCATATGGAAGATTTAGAACAAGTGCAAAGCATTATTAATTATTATCATCATCATCAAATTTAAAATGCAGCCCCCACAATAATGTGCGATTTTTGCTGAGATACTATAGTGCAGGGGCAGACCAAATCCAGCCCGCTGCTGCTTCATTTCATCCAGCCAGCAGCAAGTCTCTGTGCTGCAGACTGGAACCTCCAAGCCTCGGTGCACCCCCGCAGGGCTGAAGCCAGGGTTGCCAGGCCATTAAAAATCCGGTTGGCGCCGCAGAGCTCCCAGAGGCAACCAGCCTGTCCCTGCGGCCCCTAGGAGCAGGGGCGATCAGGGAACCTCCACGCGCTGCCCCCGCCCCCCGCACGAGCTCTTCAGCTCCCATTGGCCAGGAACTGTGACCAATGGGAGCTGCAGGGGCAGCACCAGCGGACAGCGCACAGAGCCCGCTGGCCCCTCCGCCTAGGGGCCAGACATGCCAGCCGCTTAGGGGGGCAGTGTGAAGCCAGGGCAGGCAGGGAGCCTGCCTTATCCCCGCTGCGCCACCGACTGGGAGCCACCTGAGGTAAGCGCCGCCCAACCAGAGCCCACACCCGGAATCCCTACCCCCAGGTCAGAATCCCCTCCCACACCCAAACTCTCTCCCGGAGCCCGCATCCCGAACCTCCTCCTGTACCCCAACCCGCAGCCCCATCCCTGTGGGTCAATGGCCCCTGATAGAAAAAAGGTTCCCCATCCCTGCTGTAGTAGATAATTCTCCTATCACAGGATCTTGATCAGTATATGATCGTGTATATGCCACATATACAAAAGGGTAGTCAAGGATGGAAGTCTGGCCATTACTGTGAATTTCACTGATTTTTCTTTTCAATACAATGGTACTTAAAAGGAAATGTAGCTGCATACACTCTTGAATACAGTTTAAATTCTTTTTATTTGGATTTTTCATGTGTAAACAATTGTCGGAATACACATCTATCTGCTAGACCATCATAGATGTTCCTGAGTGTGAGTATTTAAACAATTATGGAAATGGTAGTTACTCCATAATCCTAAAGGTGCTATTATTTTAAATCCACACTCTGCTCCTGTGTAAAAAAGATCTCATACTGAATCAAAGGGGAAGTATAAATGCATGGTGACACCCGAAAGATGGTGAACTATGCCTGGGCAGGGCAAAGCCAGAGGAAACTCTGGTGGAGGTCCGTAGCGGTCCTGACGTGCAGGTTTGATTAGTCTTTCGCCCCTATACCCAGGTCAGTCCAATCTTGGGTGAGTAAACTTGTACAGAAATGTACATGCAAGAAAAAGTGCATTAAGACAGATCAGTGGAACTTAAAGGTAGCAGTTTCATGTACGACTAAAGTAATGTTAGGAGTCTTTTGTAGTAAGCAACATTCTAGTACAGGTCTGTGCCAGAGGCAAAATCCAGACGTGAATTCAATAGGGCTACTCACATGCAGGATCAAACCTATGTCATAAACCACCACTTACTTCAATAGTTTAATACCTAGCAGCACCCAAAAACTATTTAGACAAGAAAAGCATACAAAGGACAAAGACGCATTATATCACTTAATATGTTAAAAGGGGCAGAGAGAGAGAGAGAGAAGGGAAGAGAAGGAGGGAATTACAAGGGCTATTTTAGAAGGAAACGCAAAGGGGAAAAACCATCCCCCAACAATATAGAAGCTTTAGCCTTCTCTCTTAATAATATGAAAATCAAGAAAAAGGAAGGCTCAGACACGTGTAAATAATACTGGAAACTATAATGGAAACAGCAAGAAGACAACAAAAAAATCTAGGGCATTTCTTGTCTCTATTTAAAGGTGTCTGTGTCTCAGGATTCAAGGCTTCCGGAAAAAGATTCTACAGATTTTCCCAGTAATGAGAGCAAGTCTAGAAGGCACAAATAAACTTGCTGAAAATAAATTTAATACACTGATTCTTTTAAAATAGATGCTACCAGAGATCCTACCCAGCTCACAAGTGTTACTGTAACAGAATTTCTTTAGCTATCAGCCACAATTACACAGTAACAATGCTGTTTCCACAATTCCTTACTCCTGAAGGTTTCAAAAAATGTAAGGCAGTGCAACTCTCAAAGATGCTTTCAAGTTCTTATTTTAGTCATTTTATTGTTATATTTTTACACTCCCATGCCTTGTTCATGATTACCTCTTGCAAGCTTAAAAATACCATTTCTGAACACAGGCTCAGTCCTGCCAATCACATAAGCAGTTCTACTGAGTTCAATGGCACTGCTCACATGCATAAATGTTTGCACTACCAAGGTCTATCTTTGCCCTTTATTGTTTGGCCAGTGTAGATCCCTCCCATCCCACCCCATGTTTTTTTAGACCAAGCTAACACTGGATCTTGTGATACAGTGGTAATATCCACTACAAAGAAGTAACCCCTTCCCATGGTGACTTCCTCGTCACTAAAGTAATTCTTCCTTAGGCAGGGTTGCCTTACAGGATTTTTTTTCTTCTCCTAGAGGCCTTTCAGAGGTTGGCCCATTAAATTTGGCAAAGTCAAGTTACTACAGCCCTAACATGGCCATTTTGCAACTTGGCGTTGATAGCTTCATCTTTTTGACTTCCAACTACATTGCTGAGGATTCACATTCTCACAGCTCTGCTTCACTGATTTTCTTAGGTAGCAGCACCATGTCTTGTCAGATGAGAAATCAGGTCTCCGAAGTACAGCAATTTTCCTTAGCTCCCATATTAAGTCAATGGCAGAGCTGAGAACAGATTCAAGGTCTCCCACTCACTAGTCCCCTGCTCTTAATCTCTAGGCATTGTTAGAGTCAATAAATACATTTGTTAATAACTGTTGGTTAATTTGTGCTTCTCAATTCATTCTGTTCAGTTTCTGATATCATCACTATAATAACCAAACCACCTGCAGTAACGCATTAAGCAACATGACTAGCATCTATTACATGATATTCTGTCCTTCCTTCTGTCTTCCTCCGCTCTTAGGGGGAAGACTGCATGTTCTAAATACATTTTATTAAAGCTGTGCTGTGTGTTTATAGTAGTGAAGGTAGTCCAAAAAAGTGGAAAGTGATGACATTTGAGGTGGTTCGCTGATCCTGCAGGTGTTCATCCACAGTTTTGGACCAGCCCCCAAGACAACTAGGCCTCCTCTACAGACAAACTTTATGCCCTTGAGGCAGATAATTTCATTGTGCCAGAATAGTGGGGTCATTGACCCACGTCCTTATACCAGAGCTTGAGGCAATCTTTCCTGAGCCCACATCATTAAGCACCTTGAAGAGAAGAAGGACTCAGATCTTGAACTCAATGCAACATTACTTGGCCAGTCAACCAGTGTTTAGTGTACAGAGCAGAGGACAGTTGATGCGCTCTGTTTGTTAGCTCTGGAGAATCACAGTAAAATTACTAGGGTTGGACAAAGTACTGTGTCTATTTTGTGTGGTTTTGGGTGGTGTTATTTTAAGTTCTTATCAACAGTGGTGAATTTAAAAAAATGAAAATGACAGGTAATAAGGATCTAGTGAAATTTTCAGATAATATTTGGCAAATTTTAAGACAAAGCATTGATCTTAAATTACTTGAAAGCTTAAAAAAAATATCATACAACAACGGATATCCACATTAGGTAGGGTAGAAACATTGCAAGATATGGCCTAACGACACAGCAGTAGAACAGCAAACTGTGTATTGAGGGCAATAAATTCTTCCTCAGTTTTATTACATTCCATTATATTGGGATTTAATGTAAGGTGTTAAGACAGTTCTTTAAAGTAAAATAGGACCAGCATATCCAAACCACTGAGAAAACTTCATTTGATAAAACAAGTAATTTTTTTAGCTTCTCTTTGTATTTATTGGATTCCATATTCCTAAATCAAGTAAGTATGCAAATGTCAATCAAGAAAGTTCTCCTCCTCAAAATTATAATGTAGTTCAAGTATCTAATATCAAAGAGTGAAACTGAAATCTCATGGGAGGGAAATATTTTCAAACGGCAGACAGCACTATTTTAAAACTGGGTTACACTTAAACAACTGCATCTCCTGAAGACAAAGCTATTTTATTAGCAAAATCAGTCACAGTAGCCAATGTTTTAACTGACATGAAGTACCATACCTCAGGTTGTGGCACTTTCATTTATTCTCCAGGCTAAATGAAGTGAAATCTTGCCAGAGCCAAAAGCTATCTATTCTTTGCTACCATTAAAATATATTTAACAGGAGGGAACAGCAAATGTCATATTGTAAAGTGCTAACAATGATTGAATCTGCTTCTAAATAGCTAACGTGCGCACACACACACACACACACACACACACAAAGTACCATAACACACCACAAAACCTTCCTGGTCATGAAACTTTGTATATTAGCTAATTTAAGTCAGCTTTGTGTTTCTTCTCCTCCCCCCTCCAGAAAGGGGTCAAGAAAACATTTTGCTTCAGATAATAATTCTCCTTCCATAACTAGGCAATTCCAAAACTCCTTTTCAGCTCTGTGACCCCCAATGGCAACTGGCAAGGAAGTTACAAGAATATTCTGATCCCGCCATATACGTTCTGGTTCACCAAAGATTACAATGTGAGGTCTTAAATGAAAGTCAGGGTCACACTGGTCATAAATATTGATGTGAAATATTTGTACAGATACTATGCAAGGAGTTATATACATATACACTGAAAACATGTTCTAAACGTCTGTATCAAGGCAGAGTTGACAAACAGCTTTCTGTCCACAAGATGTTGATTCACCTCTCTCAGTTGGCATGTAAATTAAGGATTTACCAACACAACACAATGGAAGCTCCATTTACATAAAAGTCCCTGGAGATGTGAAATTCACAGGGAAGAAGCGGGACTCAGGAAAAAACCAGTGATAGGTGGTGGGGTGGGGGTTACTGTGCCTGAAGACAGACAGTGAATTTGGGGGATATAAGTGGAAAGCAATGAGACACCTCTTAATCCTGTACTTAGGATAGGAAGCAAATGAACAGCATGTTTACATTCATGAAAATGGGATCTCAGCTAGGCTTGGTTAAACACTGCAAAAGATAAGTAAGATAACTTCTTTAGACAAAAGGTTATCCTGTTTAGTGTCTAGAAATCGTGTTATGATTTTCTTTTATATGTAACCCTTTTGCTTCCATTATTTGTACTCACTTTTTTAAAATCTCAAATCTTTGATAAGCTTATTATTTTCCCTATAAATATATTCCAGTGCTCTGGTATTATACAAGGAGCTGATCCTGAGTTGAATCATTCAGCCTGGTGTGGATATTATTTCTCTGGGGACATCAGACTTTGCATTTCTGTGAATGTTCTGTGGTTAAGGGCAGGACACGACAGGGGAATACGTCAAAGAGGTTTGGGGACTAGGGTGCACCTATTGTTAACCTGCTAGGCAAAGTAAGGCCTGGCATAGCTCAGAGGAGATTAACAGGCTGATGGCATCAGGGAGCTGAAACCTAGTTAAGCAGCAGCAAGTCACCCTCTCACTAAAGGCAGGGTGTACCAAGGTGACTCTCAGTCCTGGGCACCCCAAGAACCATCACAAATACCAAGGGCTGTTTAGGTAACATGAAAGGAACTTTACTGGTGGGATGGACCTTGCACTATTTTTTGCTGCTTGCTCTAATACATATTTGGGGAATGCTAGTGGATGGCTAACAACACACTCTTATAACCGACCAAACTGTATTTGCCTTCACAAGGAATCCACAGATGCAGTTCCAGCAGTAAGAGGAGAAGGATTAGATATTCAGATTTGTGCTGCTGAGCCATGGTTTGCAGAAGCCTTATTTTATTACTTTCATGTAGTCCCACAAACACAGCAAGAATTATTTACAAAGGGAAAACAAATTAAGCTAAAATAATGTCATAAGCGACCTGGGGAAACTTGGAAATACTCCATACTACTATAGACTATGGTTTTGTCCTTTGAAATGCAAAATTCAAAAGATTGAGGTTTGGCCAAAACTAAGGCCTGGGCTACACTGGCGCTTTACAGCGCTGCAACTTTCTCGCTCAGGGGCGTGAAAAAACACCCCCCCCAAGCGCAGCAAGTTACAGCGCTGTAAAGCACCAGTGTAAACAGTGCCCCAGCGCTGGGAGCGCGGCTCCCAGCGCTGTAAGCTAATCCCCACGGGGAGGTGGGGTACCTGCAGCGCTGGGAGAGCTCTCTCCCAACGCTGGCGCCGCGACCACACTTGCACTTCAAAGCGCTCTACAGCTGCAAATGTAGCCATACCCTTTAGCACAGCCATCCAAGCTCAAGTCTAAAAAGAAGAAAAAGGTTAAAGCACTAAAGACTTTTCTCTGGTTGCCCTTTTAATTTTGTATTTGACCCATGTTCTAGCACTGTTAACTTAAAACCTTAATGCTTTTTGTCATAATTTTATTGTTAGCTACTACATTTCTTTATGCTTTAATTCACAATGCATATAATATGTTTTTCATTTCCAAAATGCATCTAAAACTCATGGTCTTCTCAAGAATAATTTATATTCATCTGCAGAATTAACTACTGGATTTTATATAAAAAGCCTAAATGGTACCTTTTCAAAATCACTGCCCCAATACCAGCCTGATTCCTGCTGAAGATCGAACGTTGTTTTGCCAGTCTGAGAAAGTCCTCCACCAGCTGCTGTTTCTGACCATTTGGGTTTTTCAGGTGAAAGGTCTTCGCTAATGTTTTTAGCTCAGGAGCAGAAAGCAAGTCCAGCCCCTCAGAAAGGTCTTGTAATTCAGATTCTGCAGGTACAAAGAAAAATACTTATGCAGTTACAATATTACATATGATACTTTGAAGTACAGAGAGTTTCTAGATAGTAGAAAGTCCTACCTACATATGAAATAGCTTTGGACTAGTAATTTAAACTAACTTTCCAAATATAGTTTGAAATTTACTTAATTTATTATGAAGATTAATAATTAACAGAAACTTAGGAAAATTCCATGGCAATTTCAAAACAAAAACACAAGTGTACAGAAATCTGGTTCAGTTAAATCTGAATCAAACTGATAGTCCAAGCAAAATTAATTAATTTTTATCTTCTCGTCCTAACGACTGAAATCTAGCCTGCTCCGTCCAAAAAACCTTGCCCAGCTCTCCCTCTTCAACTGATTTGCACTACTAACTTAATAGAGCAAGCTGCCTATCTGCCTGAATTGCTCAACTAATAGTCCTCAACTTGACTCCCTTAATTGGCCACCCAAAGACACAGACTGGCGGCAGCAGCAAGAAAAGGGAATTTAATTCTAACAACATGAAGTCGTTTCCCATACCTGTTTGCAGAAAGCCTGCTTTAACCAATTCTCCAATTACTGGCAACAAATCTGCACTGATCTCTGCATATTCTATTTTGTTAATTTTTATCCAATTCAGCTTGCGTTGAAAAAGTCTTACATACAACTTCTGACCACCAGCTGTAATTTAAATGGGGAAAGAGAAAAAAAAATCATTAAAAAATTAAAAAAAAAAATCACATTATATACATATACCTACAAAAATATCACTCTGATGCATCTTGTCTATTAAAAGAAGACAGGCAGCTTTAAGATATTTTTACAAGTTGATTCAGTAAAGTATCAGATTTTAGCCTTTGAAATAACATGCCAAGCACAGGGCTTTGTATATGGGCTTGCAAAACCGATGAAATGGCTGTTAAAAATATATTGTGCACATGCAGTTCTAACCTCACTATTTTCGCAAAAAAAAAAAAATTAAACGGCAACTTCACTATTCAAACTTAAATAGCCCAGATGTTTACATTCTCTCTCTTCAAACGAGCAAAATTGATTAAGTAATGTTAGACTGAATGACAGTCTCTTGTTCGGAAGAAAAGGAGTACACAGAGGATTTTCAATGTACCTTTGTGCTTTGGCAACAATATGTATATTTTTGATTTTTTGCTGATCAGTAGTTGCACTATCGGATATGCCTCTGAATGAGGTCTTCAGATCCTTATTGTTGCCAAACACAGATACTGATTAAGACATACATATTTAATAGGTCTCAATTTAAATTGCAATTTTGCTCTGAAAAGAGGCCATTTTAAGGTCATATGTTAGCAACTCAATGACTCTAGGTCCAAGCTAATCTGATAAGATCAGTAAAACAAATATTTTTAACTGCTAGCTCTGCTAAATTCTATCTGGAATCAGAAAGTCAAACTTGTTTCTTTCCTTCTCATGTATCAACACCAGCATTTTTGAGGCTAAATTATGTCAATTACATCTGTGCAGCTCTTCCGCCAGCGAATTGTGCCCTCAACAGGACTCATCAAATCCCAATGGTTTAAACGGGATTATACAGATCAGACTATCTTTGATTGTGTGGCACAAGGGTAAACAGAATTTCATTGATGCTGGAAATTAACCAAACCTTGAACATACTCAGACCCTGGGGCAACAAGAATAGAATATTGTTTTAGAGACAAGTTTTTCCCTCAGAGTTAACTCAGGGCACCACCGCCACTAACTTACACGGAGATGACACCAAATACACCCAGGGACTAGGTCTTTTGAGTAAGAATGAGCCATTTTTACAGACACTTCAGAGTAGAACCATACTTCTGGCTATACTGTGCTTCATTCCGACTGTCCAAGCCTGATCTAGTTTTCTAATCACTTTTTTAACCAAGATGATGCTAGCGTAAACGATTAGCACTACAGCCTTAGCCAAAACCCACTGAAGTCAAAGGAAACATTCCTATTGACTTCAATAGGTTTTTTGGATCAAACTTTACAGAAGGAATATCCTATTTTTGGCTTAATGTGCAAGTTCCACACACACTTGAAAAATTTTGTAATGTATCTTCAAGTAGGTTTTACAATTTATTCCTACTGAGAAACAATTATGTTTCAAATTTTCAGATGGCTGGTCAAAGCAAATAGGGTTTGCTTTTCTCTCAGCATGAAAAATATCAGAGCCAGATCTGTCACCAATAAAAATACATCTTATTTCAATCCGTTTACTCTTGCACAGAACAAAACGTCTTCCAAGAAGTGTCATAAATCCATCTGACATCTCTAACTATAATATTTTGCATTTGGATCTTTGCTTTAGCTGAAAAATAGGACAAATCACATACTTATCCAAATAGCTCCTTCTTGTCTACAGATATTGAAGAATGCAAGTTAAACCACATAATGCTGGCATTAACCTGCCCTTGAAAGATATAGTGAATCTGAAATCTAATCATTTAAAAAAAAAACAGAAGTAGCTTCAGGTATAGCACCTGCTTGCACTGTGACATTTTCTCTCATTTTACGATAAAATTTTCCTATTTAACAAAAGTTCTCTCCTCTGTTGCTGTGTGAAAGACTCAAAAAAACAAAAGGAAATACGATCAATGACTATCCATTTATATGCCATAGGTGTACAAGGTGTTTTGCAAACAAAAGACCAGGTCCCTGCTCCAAGGATCTTACAGTTTTAGAACCTGATGCTAACAAACACTTACTAAAAGGGTAAGTAACTCTACATACAGGCCCACAGTAGAACTACTTGCACATGTAAAGTTACTCATATGTATTGGCAGAATCTAACAGTGCAGCAGTGATTATATAGGAACATCAGAACAGGAAATGAATTTATTTCTCACTAAGATGAAAAATATGCAAAAATTAAACAAAAACACTGCCCATAATTTAATTTGGATATTAAAAAAACCAAAACTCATTAATAGAAGGTTGTCTGGTTGGTGGATTTAAAATGTGTTTACTTTCAGCATCCTTCTGCATGCACGTAGTGCTCTGACTCCAGATGAGCTTCTAGCTTGTTTACCACTGTCTGTTCCTGCTCAACTATAACTGATCAATAATAAAAGCAGACATATTAATTTAAACACTATTAGTTCTGATATAATTAGAAAATGGCAGCTGTCTTATACATACTTATTAAACTTTTCTTTTGGCTGTAAAGTTACTTCTCTCCTCCGGATATTTTTTTGTCTGATGTCTCTTTCAATAAATTAGATGGATCATTCCACTAGGAGAAATATATTCAAAGGCCCAAGTTGTCACTTCCCCAGTGGTATTACAGTTTATTTGAAGTGTCTTTGATTCTTCACAAATCAGAGACAGAGAGAGTGAGAATGCTGACTTGCACAACAGCATCCTACCCATTCTTACCCCCCATGGAAAATGACAAACCTAACCCTGAAATTCAGTCACTACAGTGGAAAGATGGTTTTATCTCAAAGGGATTTGAAAGGCAGACAGCAGAATAAAAGGTCCTGTGCTAATACTTCAACTCAAGACTCATATTCTGCAGCACATAACCTTGGGGGTAGGTTTTTTGTTGTTGTTTTCGCTATTGTTAATAAGATGGCTTCACTCACATGAAAAGCAATTTCAGATGCTCAGCTGAAACTAACAATCTTGCTTTAAGTGAAAATATGATTGGGAAAAGATGCAAAAAGCCTGAGGAAAGTGATTACATGGTGATTATTTCCACTGCATTTTTAATGAAGCATAAATGGCAATCATATCTGCTTTGTTAGTTTCCTGACTATGCATTAGTACCCAGTGAGGTCTATAGGAACATGTGTTACTCCAGGACTGGCACATGTCATTTGGCTGCAGACTAGAATGAGGAGCTCACATAGTGCATTAAGGAGTGTTACCAAAATGGTATTTTATTTTTTTCCAATAGAGATATAGATTAAAAAAAAAAATGTTATGTAAAATATAGAAAACATTCCTTGCCGAGATTCTCCAAACAAAGTACGACATGTTTTAAGCCTACAGAGTTTGGCAATGCACCTTTACATTAACTGCTGCTATATTATTTCAGAACTCAAGAACAACTCACAGGTTTTCAGCTGCTCAACATTTAGCAAAGCTAACAACACTACAGAAAACTGCTTAATGATGAGATTTAGACCAGGAAGTACCTAACCAATATATGAGCTTTTCTTTAGAATATTTGAGTTTTTGCATCCTTTGCTTAAACAAATGGATAGTTAACCTATTTCCAACATAAAACACTTTCTTGCAGGAGAGGGGGTGGGGGGGAATGAAAAGTTGCTTTAAAAGGAATTTTACCTTTAAAAATACCTTTAATTCTCCTGCATAATAATCACTGCAGCTAAAAAAGCTCACTGTAGAACAGATAGCAACCATACCCTGTAAAAATAAATTATTACTGGAGTGGAGCAATACTGTCCTAACTCATTCTATCGACTTGTGCTAATAAACTTCCATATATCAAAAACCATCAACTGCAGAAATCAGATATGCATTTTAGCAGAAACTAATTAATTAGTGAAGTATACATACTATGCAAGTAGCTTAACTAATGCATTACATGTGTATATAGCACCAAGAAAACTGCCTTTTCCAATATACAGCAGTATATGAAGTAGCATGATTTTGCACCAGAGTGGACTGATTTAAATAAAAGCCATGCAAATTAAAAATTTTAATCATCATTTAAATCAGCAAGCAGGAAACTTTCATCTAAATAATAAATTTCAATCCTGTTTTCCATTTGTACTTTTAAGTTATTTTCCTAAAAACCATGGTGTTTTTCAACAAAATATAGTCTTTACTCTAAATTTGGTACTACTTTTTGCTAATCAAGAGGATATGTAGATCTATACACATGTATTTAAGCAATTATATATTAACATATATTTATTAAGATTCCTAATTTTTACTACATTGAAAATGGTGAATAAGCCATTTCTTATCTACTAGATTATTATTTTTTTTAAAACTGTGATTTCTGTCAAAATGCAATTAAAAAGGCACAAAACCAGCTGGGGCACAACAGATAATTTATCAGCATTGCTTTGCGGTAACACTTATTCTATGTTCCCCGAGCTACTGGGGAAAAACTGTTTGGATTACACACTGCAAAAGACAAGAAGGCTACTTCTATATAAAAGGGCAAGTGCAACTGCTATGACCTATTCTAGGGGTTGATTCCAGAGTTTCTACAGTAACTAATTTGATTTTCACCCTACTACTGTATTTACACAACTTGTAACCTCAGATAGGAACATCAATCCATTTTTTGTGTGTGTTTCTATTTTACTTATTTACCATATCTTCAAGCTGTCACCACATACACATTTAAATGAGGAGAGAGTTCTCAAACAGCAAATTGTCTAAAGTATCTCCATATCTGTTGTTCACTTCTTACATTCCCATTATGTGTCTTCTCCATTCATTTATGAATTCTGTAAAACTGTATATAAAAATTATGAAAATGTTGCCCTCTTCCTCTAGTGACAAAAAGAACTGTATTGCATTACTGCATTGTCTATAGCGGTATGTATAGAGTCAGATCTTTAAGTAAGAAACAAACCTTACGAACTAGGTAGGTATATGAACTGCAGCCATAAGACTACTCATCCTAACAAGCATGAACCAATGTTTTCATATTCTGTCATCCAACTCCAGTTTGGTATTAAGCACCTGGTGATGTCAAACAAGTGAAACAAAAAATGTGTAGTATTAACCTTCCAAGATATGAACATTAATAAATTGTTCAATGAAAACTTCCTACTTTCTGTGATGACGTCAGAGGGTGCCTATCCAAAAATTCTGGATCTGCATAGATTTATTTTTATTACTATTGTGTCATCCATCAGAGTTTAAGATCATTTGGGACTTTCAGAAAAATATTAAAATGGACAAAGAAGGAACAGCTTTGGAGTCATGGTCCATTAACAGCATTTATTCAGCCAGTTTTCTTCTATTTTAATTTAAAAGTGAAACAAAAAAAATCACGAGATTTTTATACTAGCACAAAAAGAAAATTAATGTGAATAATTAACTATAGATAGCAATGCAAAAGAACTGAACATACAAAAGGTTCCATTAGGGGAAATATTCCCCTTTCTGAATTATAATGAAGCATTTTGCCCATTAGTTATTCCAAAATGAGTTAACACAATTCATTAGTTAGCGCAGCCAGTTCAATGCTTTCAGGCCCAGATTTTTCAAAAAAGTCTGTATGTAACTAAGTGCCTGGCACTTGTGTGCTCTCAGCTCAAGCATACACTGGTGCTGCATGAGCACATACCCATTATGCACACAAATCTAATGTGCATGGTGAGGGAGCCAAACATTACACTGGGATCTCGCAAAAATACAACAAAACTTAAGCACTTTGGAAATTTGGTAGTAAGTGCCCTCAATAGCCAGCTGTCAACATAACTAGGTGCCAGCTTCACTTTGAGCAGTGTCCTCAGGAGAGAACTGCAACAGTAAAAAACAGATGGGGAGCAATGGGAACTCCCATAACTTCCAGTCTGAAATTTCTGGAGGGAAAGGGGTGCTACTGCTGTCAATAATCGCCACTACTCACATCTTTGTTACTGCTAGTTGTTACTCTCATCTGAGCAGACACCAGAATGCTGGTTACCTCTACTTGCAAGAAGGTGAGAGTTGCTAGGATTTCACCCTCCGCAGTCTGTAAGGTAGTAGTTTATGATATATATGGAACTGTTGTAGATTGCCCTCACTGCAGACTGTCACCATTCTGATAGATTGCTTGGACCTAAACACAGGTGCAGCTAAGAGTGGGAGGACACAGAGAGATTATGACCACTGCAGGTGGACAGAAAATGGAGCATCTCATAAGACCAGAGAATTCCATGTAGACCTCAACTTCCCTCATACTGTCCAGCCACTCAGATTAAAGAAAGCTCTACATATACAGTATAAATCAGGAGTGCAGGATTGAAGGTTGATAGCCTCGATGTGGGTGATGCTCTCCTTTTAGCCCAGTGCTTGTGATATTCACCAACCCCATATGCTGATTAGAGAGGAGACTATGCTGCAGTATGGGTCATATCCAAACTTCCAAAATGTGGAGGGTTTTACACTCCAGAATTCAAAATGTTTCTACAAGGTTTAGAAAATATAACATGTTCTTATCAGTTCCTAGAAAAACTTTTATATATTTTACAGAAACCAAAGTCAAATTGCTTTTCACTTCAAAAAGTGTTTTATACATGATGCTATGGAATTCTGCAAGGATAGATTATTAAATTTATCTTTATTTCATACAAACTTCACTGGCTCAAAATGAAATTTACTTTCCCATATAAGCCCCATGTAATGTTGTTATAGCCATGTTGGCCTAGGATACGAGACAGATAAAGTGGGTGAGGTTATATCTTTTATTGGACCAACTTTTGTTGGTGGAAGAAACAAGCTTTGGAGCTTCACAGAGTTCTTCTTCATGTCTGGGAAAGGTAACCAGAGTGTCACAACTAAATAAAAGGTGGGACAGATGGTTAAGCATAAGGAGTTAACAGACATTGCAAGAAACCACTTAAAATGAAGTGGGCAATTAACATCTCTGCAATCATAGGACAAAGGAAGGTTAGTAGGTTACAAATTGTTGTAATGAGCCATAAAATCAGCATCTCTGTTGAGACCATGATTTTTAGTATCTAGCAGAGTTATTAATTTAAGTTCCCAGGCTCATCTTTTGAAGGCATTTCCCTTGGGGATAAAGACTGATAGGTCAGATATGCAGTGATCACTGTATGAAAAGTATTTGCCCAAAGATGATGTGGTGTTTTTGTCTTTTATCATTTTTCTGTGAGAGCTTATTTGAGAGCATATTGACTGTCCAGTTTCACCCATACAAAAACCACACTGAAGTTGGTCTAATAAGACCTTTAACCTCACCCACCTTGTCTTTCCCATATAAGGATTATTAAGCATGGTTTAATCACTGTTGTTGCTGTTTCTCTTTTTTGTTTTTTGTTTTTTTTTGGGGGGGGGGAGGGGAGGATTCCCCCTCACACTATCTACCTTAGGGTTTTATACGTTGCCTATCACCATAGCAACGGCCCGTCTTCCATGTAAAATCGGTAGCAATAGCAAAGTCCCTAGTGGACACTCAACACAACAATAAATCGACTAAAGTAAAATATACCTGACAATTGGTAGAACTTTGTGATAGTGCTGGTGTCTTGCTCATCAAAGAGTCTCAGATCATCATGATTCTCCAAGACAACTTGCAGGACCATCAGGAAATTCTGGAGATAATATGGGTGACCAAAAGAGTCAGACGCAGAACCAAATGCACCACTTATTTTGTCTAAAATGTCACTGGCAGGACTCTGAAAATCCACCTCTTGCATAGGTTCTGAGAAAATATGATAAATCATCTCATTCCTTAAGTCTTCATGAACTTCCATAGGAAGTGTTCCTGTATTATCCTTCACTAGGCAGTTTTCTGTATGGCTCTCATACATCACTTGTGTCCTTGAAGGAGGAATATCCTTAACAGAGAACTGAGTTTTGGCTTCTGAAACATCAGCTCTCTCTACTTTATTATAACTTGCTGGAGGTGTATGTTTGCCAAGATTAGGCACCATGCCTTCAGAATAACTGTGTTTCTCAGTGTTCCCTGCAGCAGACACTAGCTCCCTGGCAACAATGCTAACTGAGGATACTAATCCAGGAGCAGAACCCACAAGAGTCTCTTTATCACATTCTTGTGTTTCTCCCTGACTTTCAAGTTCTTTTGTTAAACTGTCTTTTGGGACATGCTGCTTTTGGAATCCTGACAGAACAAAGTGATTCTCTTTTTGAGAGCCATCCCCAGCACAAGTCTCTCCATCACCCCATTCTGCAGAATTGTCACACACACTGTGAACAGCTTGAGATGAAGAATTCTTCTCGTTTTCTTCTATCAGTTGTCTATTCTGGATACGGTACCTTCTGGACAGTTTAGATGCCAAGTTGCCCAAAGAGATACTTTTAACCATTTGCACCCCTGGCTCATTCTGAACATCGCACATTGGAGCATTATTCTTCTTAAAGTAAGGACTAGTCTGCTGTCCTGCACCTGCTCTCATTTTCAACAAGTTGCTTTCAAAGATACTCATATTTTTCTCTGGAGTCGAAGCTTCCTTTGCAAAGTATGGGCTGGAACAAGTGTTCAGATCTATACCTGATGGGCCCTCATTCATAAAACAGTCAAGTCCTGAATCAACTAGAATCATTTCACCATCCCCATGGTTCTTCTGACACATTTCATCTATGTGCTTGTTGATCCCATACCTTGGCACCATCTGCCCGCACATAGGGCAGGTGACTTTGGCAGGGGGAGTGTTGTTAAAAAATGAAAGGATAGAGGAAGAAGCTGAAGGTACGGGTGGTGCTCCTTTAACTTCTGCTTCGTTCTTTTTCTTGTTTTTACTGAGGGACAAGCTTCTCCGGGGTCTTTTATTTTCTGGAGATGTGGCTTCCGACATTGTGGGATTAAAAAGCACGTCCACTGCATGGGCTGCTTCATTTGACTGATATTTTCTTATTCCGAAATCATTAAAAAGAGGAGTTTTCTTGGCTTCATGTTACTTGCCTATCTCTTCTGCCCTGCCTGCAAGAAAATATATGAAACTTAAGAACAATTCTGAGTCTACTGAACAGAAAAATCTATTAACCGCCAAACATCACCAATGTGAACAGTGCAGATAAGAAAAAGACTGCACAGATCTGGAATAATTTGCTCCTCAGCTTGCTGTGCTATTACTATCCCATTAATGTTTCACTCTGCACCATCTCTAGACATAACCTAGCGTGTTGAGCAATGCAGTTGTGTTTAACTAAACATTTTTACAATACTCAGGAGCAGTCAAGTAGTTAGACAGAACACTTCCCTCAATTAACATTTCAAGATCTGCTTTGAACAGGAATGTCTCAACTCTGACCCAGACACATCAAAAGCTTTAGGCTGCATGTATGCCCAAATCATGAGACAAAGATGCTGAGGAGCATCTTTAATTCCCACTCACTTCAGCTGCAAATGGTCAGCAACTCTGAGGATTTGGCCCTTAAATTACATATATATTTGGGGATTAGCGCTCACCAATATCCTCTGACAGTTTTTTAGGATGAGTATAGCTGCACCCTACAGACTCCACCAACAGCTATATTTTGCTCTTGGAGTGCATCCTTGTCAACCTGGCTTCCAAGCATAACTATGCCAAACTTTTCCATTTTGGGAGGCCACAAAGTTGCATCAATGTATTTGAGAAATCTTCACACATCTGAGAAGAGACAAACACCAGCGGAGTGAAAAAATAAGACTAACACAGAGAAGCTGGCTCCCTCCCAGCCTTTCATGCAGAACCAGCCTGGCTCTAAATTCTGAAGAGCTGCATCCAAATTTGAACATTTCAGTTCCTTCACCCCTAAGCTGTATGCAGTTATCACCGACATTCTAAATGTAACTTTAGCATTAGTAAGGTATTACAAAATGCTTTTCTAAGATGAGTGTCATCTCTGCTTGACAAATGAAGAAAATTAGCCATAACGCAGTTGAAGCAGTGGTGGATTAACAAATTTGGCCCTCAGAAAACTGCCACCCCCCCCAGCTCACCTCTGCTCCCCCGCAGTAAGCCTGGAAGGGAGGGGGGAGAAGGGGAGTTGTGGCACGCTCGGGGGAGGGCGGAGGTGGAGTGGAGGTGAGCTGGGTCAGGGAGCGGTTCCCTGCCCCCACCCCCCAAGAGTCACTCCCTGCGCCCGCCGGCCCCAGCTCACCTTTGCTCTGCCTCCTCCGATTGCACCGCTACTCGCTTCTCCCTCCCAGCGCTTTTGTGCAGCAAACCTGGGAGGGAGGGGGGAGAAGGGGAGTTGTGGCGCGCTCGGGGGATGGCAGAGGTGAGCTGGGGCAGGGAGCAGTTCCCGGCCCCCCCCAGGTTATTCCCCGTGCCCGCAGCTCACCTCTGCTCTGCCTCCTCCAAGCATGCTGCTACTTGCTTCTCCCTCCCTCCCTCCTAGTGCTTTCATGTGGTGTGCTTGGGGGGGGGGGGGGGGGAAGCGGGCCAGGGATTTGAGGAAGGGGCGGAGTTGGAGAGGGGTCTCGAGCAAATTTGCCACCCTAGGCCTAGACCTTGTTGGCCTAGGCGATAATACACCGCTGAATTGAAGGGGCATTGTCAATATTAAATAAATCCTATGTTGTAAGCAAACAAGATTCTTTACCTGTTATTACCACCACTATAGGTTATTAGAAATGAAAGAAATTTTAAAATCCATATTCAGGCTTTAGGCACCAATCCTGAAAAGACTTTTATGCACACACATAACTTTACTACCCTGTGTAGCTCCACTGATTTCAATGCACGTGTTTGCAGAATCAGGACCTTGTTTTTTTGTGTGTATATCAGCGTGTGCAACAAATATCAATGAAATAAGTTTCACTTTATTTATAGTCAAACATTGTAGGGGAGTGCTTGTTAAAAATGTTTACATTTGACATTTAGGTATGGAAACTGTGTTATTGACACAGACTGTTAGGTTGTACATTAGCTTGTTTATAGAAAGAAAATGTGGGGCATTTAATTTCTGCATCCATTTAAATAACATGCCTACTCATACATCCAGTCAGGGGCAAAGTGTTCAGCCCAGGTCTCCTGACTCCTTCTGTTGTGTCTTTTGCTCTTTACACAGACATCCTACGAAGGAACCACCGGGCATAGTGTGGCCCAAACAAGGTTTCCTAAATCTACACAGAAGGCAAGTCCTAGCTACATATATATACACATTGCTGCTCCGGCAGAGTCTCACACACAGATCGCAGTGAGCACCGCCACACGGCTCCACTGTCCTACACGCTCCCCCGCCCTGGTCTCAGCACCAAGCACGCCGCTTCCTTTGGCGCAGCTTGAAGGTGCAATAGCTATTTTCTGGTGGTTCTTGCTCGCTATTTAGTACAGGCAGCACCTTCCATTTCAGTGCCAACCCCCTGTTTAAAACCTGGGTCACGCTAGATTCCGAGGCTACCCCGGGCCGTTTGCCATCCCATTTCCCGGCCCGCAAGGCCCAGGACATCGGGGGCGAGCGGCTGATGGGGAGCGGGGATTATGCTGTGCCCGAAGCGCTAGCCAAGCTCACACAGCGGGGGCGGGCCGGGCTCGAGCCCCGGGCGCTACGGGACCAGCAGGGCGGCGAGACCCTTCAGGCCCCAGCGCCTCCGTCCCATTCCCGGGGACTCGGGTGCGGCGGTTTCCCAGACGGGCTTTGCCCCGAGCCCGGGCAGAGCCGCGCAGGCGGCTCCCCGGGGTCCCCTAGCGGCGAGCTTAGAAGGGGCGATTGTCTCTTCTCCCCCCCGGGCAGGGAGCGAGGCCGCGATGGGGAAGAGCCGCCCGCCCCGCCCCTAGGCCCGCGTGCGGTGACGTCATCGCGCAGGGCTGTGGGGGCGGCGCTGGCAGGCCGGAGAGCCTGTACCAAGCCCGCTGCCCAGCCCAACGCGGCTAGGAACCGACCCCGGGGAGCCGGAGCGGCGCCGCGCTGCTGCCTCGCGCGCCCTCACTCACCTCCGCTCAGGGCCAGGCACTCTCCATCCATCTCCGCCCTGCGGCACAGGCACGAGGAGCCGAGCCCGGAGTGATCGATGCGCCGGTGCCGAGCGCGGGGCGGGCTGCCGGGGCCAGGCTGAGCGCGAGCGAGCGGCGCACGCGGGAGACGGACCATGAACGAGAGCGATTGCGGAGAGCAACGCACGGGGCCGCGGGCCTGTCCCAGCCCCGAGGAAACGGCGGCGAAAATGACCCTCCGTTCGGGCAGGCTGCGTCCCGATGCGCTCCCCCCCCCCGCGTATCCGGCCGGGAGAGGGACACGCCGCGGGCCCAGCAGCAAGAAGCGGGCTGGTGGTTGTTGCCGTACCAGTGTGTGACCCAGTGCTGTGCCTTGTGCGTGGGGCTCCGGGAGGCGGGTAGCGGCCTCGTGGGAAAAGGGTGGGCCCGCGCCGCCCTCACCTATCAGCTTGTTGATAAAGCAGTGGGGGAAAGGTGCCTTTTCCAAAGATGCCGCTGCCGTGTTGTCGATCCCTCAGCACATGATCTGTAAGGCACGATGCGGCCCAGCAGCTGTAGATCAGCTGGCCAAGCTGAAATGTGTTTTAAATCACTGCAATGTTTGCAAAGTGGTTTGAGGGCAAATGTCAGTGTTCTGGCCAAATTATAGTCTGCTGCTGTTGAAGTGCCCACGTGACCTCAAATTAATAAGGCATTCGTCTCCTCCTGTCTTAAGCCGTTGTATGTTAGGTCTGAATGGGGGTGTTGGAGTAACTGTTTTTATACATAGTTGTTGATAAAGGTCCAGCCTATTATTATTTGTCTGAGAAGCATTACAGATTTTAAATTTCACATGTTGTTTACTTAATGTTAGCAGTCTAGAGTTAAAGTTAGGCAATACATACAGATATAATAATGTAGGTACTAATCTTTCAATCAGTCCGTACAGGGATACCATATCCTCTTGCCTATGCAGAGACTGCAAAATCAGTGAGGGTCTGCCCATTAATATCCAATTGCAGTCAGGGTCCTGGTTTGTCTGGTCCTACATTAAGTCCCTCCATCCATGCACTCATTGTAGGATGAAGGTCTAAATTAGTTTGTAAAACACCTTGATATTTTTATGGATTAAAGAAAATATGTTTTAAAAAGCTACAAAATGCTTGGTCATATGCAGGTGTAATTCTCTAATCATTACATATTTTGGATTTCAGAAAATCTTATTTACCTCTTATAACAAACAAATATAGTATATGACCAGCATTGAGAAGTTCAGTAAAGATATTCAACATTAAACCAGAGTCATAATACAAAGGCCAAGTTTGATCACGAACTATTCTAATAGCTATTAGGTATTGGAAGGAATATGGGTAAAAGGAAGAAAAGTAATAGAAAAGAAAAAAATAATAAAACCTAAAGCTGCATCCCTTAGAAAATTCTTTTGTGAGTTGAAAGCATTAAAAATGCTTACAACAGTATCTCCAAAGAGACTGAAAAAAGGCTTCAAATCCTAAAAGATGAACAGCTGGTCTTGAAGCTCCAAGGGGAGGCTGAATCTGGCAAGTGTAAGATAAATACAAAGTTGGATGCTTTATCATTCAACCAAAAAGAGAAGCTGAGAGATCTCCAAAACTCCCAGTTTTAAAGTCTCTCTATTGAGAAAGTCTTTGAAGCCAGAAAAATGTTTATCCTTAATAACTAAAAGCTTGAAAGTTCCTGCACTTTAGCTGTTTCACAATACTTGGTTCCTAAATCACATACATTATAAGGGAAAGGAAGAGCTGTTCCTTCATTTATGTGAAAGGGATTTCAAGTGCACTATGACTTCATAAAATGCCACGTTATAACAAGGTAATTTTTAAAAAATATTTCTATCAGACCACATGTGAACTAATTGGCCTCTAGAGCACAGGCATTGTCATTCTAAAGAGATGTTTAAGAGGAGTGTAGCCCTTGAAGTACTGACGAATTTAAAGTAAAGCAAGTCAACAAAACTGATAAGGAAAAACATCTTGACCAGAAAACCTTTCAAATTTCAAAGCAGTGGAAAGCTTATGGCTATGGAATGAAGAATCTGCAGAAATGTCTTAATGTAAGAAGCCACATAGGTTTACATTAGGAGATACAGAACTATTTTCCTGAAGCTGCTGCAAGATACAATTGAACCCTGGGCATATAAACCAGAAATTATAAACTCTTCAACAAATTAAGAAAGTTTTGAAAGGGAATGTGAATGCTAGCTACAATTTTAATGTTTTTCCTCTCAGGAGACTTCACATTGTCTCAGCAACCATTTCCTACTGAGTTTACTGCATTATGAACTATCATTTTTAGAACACGTTCCATTTACGGGTCTAATATCTAATATGCAACAAATACTGGAACTGATCAGGTGCCAATACTGAAATAGTGGTATGTTCCAGGGTAAAGCATACAAGCACAAATGATACGTAGCTGTAATGGCTTTTACCCAGAACTACCGATCACGCTCTGTTATATATTTCAGAGCAGTAGCTGTGTTAGTCTGTATCAGCAAAAAGAACACGGAGTACTTGTGGCACCTTAGAGACTCACAAATTTATTTGAGCATAAGCTTTTGTAGGCTAAAACCTGCATCCGATGAAGTGGGTTTTAGCCCACAAAAGCTTATGCCCAAATAATATTTGTTAGTCTCTAAGGTGCCACAAGTATTCCTTGTTCTTTTCTCTGTTATATAGTGTGTCCTTTTAATTTTTTTTTAAGATGCAGACTTAAGTTCTTTATCTAGCCTATTAACGATAATTGTGCTATCTTGGTTTTGCCTGAGTTTGAACTAATGAAATACTAGCTTCTATGACTTGAACTATGACAAATTTTCCAAATGTCCCTTTGTAGATACAGTTTATCTGAAGTCACTGAAAAAATATTTAATCCCCAATAACCAATTAATCTCTTTATTTCAGGTACTTAAAAATTGTATATTGTAAGCTAAATCTATTAAGCCAGGGTTAAACCAGTTTCAGTGCATTTACATTAGGGGTTTACACCAGTTTAACCAGATTGATTTCTTAAGGCATGGCTACACTTGCAGATATAGAGCGCTTTGACTTAAACCAGCTTTCGTAGAGTGCAGTAGGGAAAGCGCTGCAATCTGTCCACACTGACATTTGCAAGCGCACTGGCATGGCCACATTAGCAGCTCTTGCAACGGCCACAGAGAGCAGTGCATTGTGGTAGCTATCCCAGCACGGAAGTGGCTGCAATGTGCTTTTCAAATTGGGGGTGGAGAGTGACAGGGAGTGTGTTGTGTGAGGAGAGAGAGTGGGTTTTGGGTGGGGCTGAGAGCATGTCAGCAAGCTGTCTTGTAAATTCAGACAGCAGCAGACCCCACCCACCCACCTCTCACACACAACATTCCACAATAATGGTTGCTTTGTCTTGGAGCAGATAAGCATATCGGCTGTCAGAAACGGAGCTTTCAAAAGGCATATCTGCATTCCTGCAGCAATTACAAAACAATTATAACAGTGGCCACTGGACTTAAGGTGATTATGGGACATTTCCAGAGGCTGATCAGAGCATAGTAATGCAACACCTTGTTTACACTGACGCCCGGGCATTTCAGCCAATGCGCACCAAGTGTTAATCTTCTCGCCAAGGTGGAGTACCAGGAGCACTCTACCCCTGGAATCAGAGCGCTCTACATGCCTTTCCAGTGTGAATGGGTAGTGAGCTAGGGTGCCCGGGGCTACTTTAATGTGCTCTAAGGGCTTGGCTACACTTACAAGTTGCAGCGCTGGTGGAGGCTTTCCAGCGCTGCAATTAACACCACACACACTGGGGGCACAACTGCAACTCCCGCTGCTGGGCCTGGCTGGGCTGGCTCATGGGGTTGGGGGGTATAAGTGCAGCGCTGGTGACCGCAGCGCTGCTGCTCAGTGTGGACACCTCACACCCACTACTCACCTGCCAGAATAAGGGGGAGCTATCCCAGAATTCCTGTTCAGCACTCTGCACATCAGTTTTGCCTCTGCTGCTCTCTGCTCAGTGCTCCGCCCTTTAAAAAATTAAAAATAAAAAAAATGCTCCTGTTTGCAGCCAGGTGTGCAAGCCAATCAGTATCAGTTTATCAGTTACAGGTTACAGGTACACCATGCCTGCCCCAGCCCTGCCATGGGCACAGTGGTGCAGGGGACCATCAGTGTGTTTTGGGTGGCGTCTGTTCGGGTGACGGCACAGCTGCGCTCCGGTGCGATTATTATATCTTTGAGCAGATATACATGAGGGACATGCTGGATAGGGGCATCAGGGGGGGCCATCAACGGACAGGAGTGAAAAAAGGGGAGCTGCGTGCCAAGCTGAGCCGGAAGAGAGAAGTCGAGATCGATCCGATCTCCCGATCCGCCTTGGAGATGGACACTGACACGCTTGGGATGGACAATCCCAATCAGGGTAGGGATGGACACTTTCTGGGCAGGCTGGGGAGAGGAGGAGGAGAGGAGGGGGGGGAGGAGGGAGAGGAAGAAGGGGGAGGGATGGGAGGAAGGAAAAAAGAAGGGGAGGGGAAGCCAGGAGCTTCTCAAGCCAGGAGAGCAGGAACAATGCGCAGCAGCGCAGCAGCAGCAGAGCAGGAGCAGCAGGACAAGCAGCAGAAGCAGGCAGTGTTTTTTTTTTTTTTGTTTCTTGTGGTTGGGGAGAGGAAGGGGTTATGGATGCATGCATGCATGGCGGAATCTAGATGGATGCGTGGAGCAATGTGGTCACTATCTGCTTCAGTTATCTCAGTCAGTCTCAGCAAAAGCAGCATCATCGGCCAGAGTTATGCCGCGGCGGCGCGTCCCCACCCACAGCCACTGCAGTCCCCAGCGTCCGCGGTGGCGCCCGGCGCGCCGCCGGCCACGGGGACCGGACCATTGCTGACAGCCCGGGCCCGGCGCAAGGGTAGCCAAAAGCGGTGATTGCCCTAAGAGCCCCGGCTGTTCAGAGATGACTAACAAGATTGAGTCTGAGTGAAAGAAGTAGAAAAAAAATGTGAAGAGAGATTAGAGATAAGATGGAGAGATCACCCCTGCATCTGCATCTCACTCTCCCACTCCTGCCAGCCCCAAGCACTCCTCTCCCTCTCCTCCCTCCCTCTCCTCCTCACTAGTCACTCCTGTCACCTTTTCCTTTTCCTTTGGGTGTTTCCTTTTGGAATAAGATTGAAGTGTTGAACTCAAATGTGTAACAATGAGTAGTCTGGACAATGTGGATACATGCTGCCCGTTCAATGTGTGTGTATGTGTGTGTGTTGTTGTGATGTGTGTGTACTTCAACTTGACTCAACTGGACTGGAAGAAAAAGAAAGAAAAAAAAAGAAAAAAAAGAAAAAAAAAAGAAAAAAAAAAAAAAGAAAAAAGGAAAAGAGGAGAGACTGAAAACTAAGGAGAGCAGCGAGAAGAAGAAAGAGAGAGAAAAGAAGAGAAAAGCCAGAGAGAAAAGCAGAAAGGCGGAGAAAGCCAGTGGCCAAGAGTTGCCCAGCAAGCAGCTGCTACTAGTCCTGAGCCCCACCCGCCCCACGTACTGCCACCACCCCACCCTCCCCTCAACTGTCCCCCCCCCCCAGCCCCCCCCCCCCACCTTGCACAATGTCCAACACTCACCCACCACTGCCAGCCAGCCCACCTACCACCACCAACCACTCCAACCCCCTCCCCACCCCCCACCACCCCCAGCCCTGACCCCCACCACCACCCACAGCATTCAACCACCAACATGCCAGACATATCATATACAAAGTGCACAACATATGCAACCTTGTGACCATGTTGTGCATGCAAATGTTGTGTGTGTGTTGTGTGTGTTTCTGTCTTTCAAGGTCTGTGTTGTTTTTCTCTGTGTGTCTCTCTTTTTCTTGGCTTTGAAAATTTTCTTCTTTGTAGTTCAAAAGTAAAGAACAGTAGAAAAGTAAAGAAAAGAGGCCAGAGCAAAGACACTAAAGCACAGTAAAGAATAGAAAGAGGCAATGTGGCAGCAATTATTATTAATAGAAATACAATAACAGCAAGTCACTCCATTTCCTCCTCCCTTAGGCTCTCACCTCCCTTGCTCAGCCTCCCCTCCTGTCTGTGCTGTCTCTCCTCTAAGCCTTCTGCCCTCCTCTGGCCTCTCTGAATGTTTCTCCTCACCTTCAGTTTCCAGACTCCCACTTCCCTTCACAAATATTTCCCTTCCCACCCTCACTGGATGCCTGTGCGGAGCTCCTTCTTCAGGGGAAGCTTCTCAAGCTGCTCCAACAGCACATTTTGCTTCCAGCACTTCCCATCAAATAAACATTTAAGCCAGCCTTCCCAAACACTCAAGCACACTCCATGTGTCCTTCTGCAAAGCTCCTCCTGTGGTAGAAAGGATCCCTTGCTCCTGTCAAGCTCCCCTGCTGGGGGTCTCATGAGCAATTGGGATCTACGTATCTTCTGGGATCTGATGGGCATCCTGCATTTCCTCCCTGTGCCTGATCTGTCTCTGCCTGGCCTCCTGCCTGCTGCTTCCTGAACAGGCCACTGTTCAAATCATGCATGATGCGCCCATCAGAAATGTCCCACCAGAATGTAAATGAACAGATGCCCTGCGCCCATGCCAGCATGGCATCTGGAGAACCAGAGAGAAATGCCAGGATCCCAACCCAAGAAATCAGTTCCATGGGGGCCAAATCGTCCCCCACCTCCATCCCGCGCTCCCAGTGGGAGTCCCTTTCTTTTCAGCCCTTCCACAATCACCTCCCAAACTGGTTCCCACCGCTTGTCTTTTCACGGTCTTTGATTCCAGGACTGGCTGCAAACTTGCATCAAGCACGGTCCCAGCCGATTCCCACCAATTCCGTTCCCCCACGCCAGCCGCTGTCTTGCCGCACACTCCCAGCAATCTTTTTTCCACATTCCTTTTCACCCGAGCCACCAGCTCTCTCCTCCTTCAGTGGCTTGCGCGAGCTGAGTCCCAGACCTCTTCCATTACATGACGTCCCAGCACAGTGTGCGAAAGTTCTGCAGCCACTGCTCCGCGGCCCCCAGAGCTTCCCACCACTCCTCCATATTGATCCCATCAAAGCGGCCCAAACAGTGCTGCGCATATTGATATCAAGCAGCGGACTCCGCACGCCACGCAGCTGATGAATACACACAGATAGAACCCTCACTGTTGTGCTGCACACACTGATCAGCTGAGTCAGCAACTGTAACTGTCTAGCTTCAGCTGGGCGCCGTTGCGCAAAAAGCTGAGAGTCCTCAGACATGCACCACAGTCATCCGCAGCACACAGCGAGAAAGAAATGCACACAGGGAGCCAACAAATGGCCGGAAATGAGGCGCCATGAGACAAGGCGGAATGAATGCTGCGCGGCCCTGCCAGCGCCACAACACTTGCGTTCCAAAGCGAAATGCGCCAAAATCAATTCCGCCACACGCCAGCGCTCCAAGTGCACATCTGCGCAAACTGCTGCGCGCTGCCTAACTCAGAAGTGTAGCCAAGCCCTAAATCAATTTAAACCAGTGAACATTCTAGTGTTGAAAAAGCCACTCAATTTAGCAAACATTAAAATGGGATAGGCAGGCACTGAAGCTGATGCAGGGTTGGGGCTGCTTCATATGCTTTCAAGGTATTTCCCAAAAAGGATGTAGTCAGTCTATTTGCTGCTACCTCTCAGATGATATGTAAGTGTGTGCTTATTGCCATACAAGACAAAAATTGAAAGCCTCTACCCCAACATTCCAAGTCACCAGAACACTCATTTTGGTTTGTTCAGATTCTATTACCGTGTAATCTTGCTCTGAGTACCAACAAGATTAAGCAGTTGAACTGTCAGAAATCCTAACATTGGGCAAAGGTTGTTAAGGAGCACAATCTTAGAACCATCTTTTTTCCCCTAAACAGTGGGAGTCTGCATTAAGCTACCTTTAGATTTCTGCTGATCAGCAGAACAAGACAATATTGTTCAATTCTAAAAGGGATACTCTGGCTACCTACTAGGCTCTAAAGAACAAAAATGAAAATTTTACATTCATGGAGTAAAGAAGATTTAGGTTACATGTATTAGGAAAAGCTTTGAGGATAGTTAAGCAGTGGAATAGGCTTCCAAGAGGGTGGAATGCCCTTCATTGGAGGTTGTTAAGAGCAAGTTAGACAAACATCTGTCAGGGATAGTCTAGGTTAGTGGTTCTCAAACTTTTTTTTTGCGGACCACTTGAAAATTGCTGAGGGTCTTGGTGGACCACTTAATATTTCCAAATGTTGTTTGTACCATTAGCTAACTATTGTAAAGCGCTTTGGATAAATGTGCTATGTATAAAAAAAAACTTTTTTTGGTTCTACAAATAAAAGCACACAACTCATATTTTAGTATCAGTAGTCTTCCTTTTCTAATGCGATGGATGTGCCCTCTCCTCCTGCCACAACAAGTCGCCTCTTTCTCTGGACACCGCAGCCCTGCAAGTCCCAAATTCCCCCTGCCCTTCTCACCCCACTGCCCCCTCACCTACCCCTTATTTCTCCAAGGCCACCACCTCACCTTACATGTGCATCTTCTCCAGGGTCCAGGCATCTAATTAGTGGAGCCATGCCTGCCCAGCTCCACTAATTAGGTGGGTGGCCCTTCATTCATGTGCAGCCGCCCAGGTATGCGCCTTAGAGGGAACTATCCATGGCATAGGCACTGACTTCTGCTGGCACCAGTGCGTGCTCAAGCCCCCCTTCTGCCCCCAGCCTTGCCCTGACTCCACCCCTGCCCCATTGCCATTCCAACTCCTTCTCCAAAGTCTCCGCCCCGTCCCTGCCCCTATTCTAACTCCTTCCCCAAATCCCCACCTCCTCCCCTGAATGTGCTGCGTTTCCGCTCCTCCTCCCTCCCAGAGCTTGTTATGCCGCAAAACTGCAGCAAGTGCTGGGAGGTAGGTGGAGAAGCGGGGACACGGTCCGCTCAGGGGAGGAGGCGGCGGAGGTGAGGGGAGCTTGGCTGTCAGTGGGTGCAGAGCACCCACCAATTTTTCCCTGTAGGTGCTCCAGCCCCGGAGCACCCACGGAGTCGGTGGACCACCTGAAGGGAACTCATGGACCACTGGTGGTCCGCAGACCAGAGTTTGAGAATCTCTGGTCTAGGTTTACTTGGGCCTCCCTCAGCACAGGGAGCTGAACTAGATGACCTCTCAAGATCCCTTCCAGCCCTACATCTATGATTTTATGTAATAAGTACAAGGCAGCAAGAGGTACCTTTTGGGCCTTTGCTTTGAGAGTGCCTTATGAATTCATACTTTAAGATCAAGTGATATGATTGAGTCATACATACACTGATCTAGAACTGAGCTTTGATCATCTTTCTTCTGAATACCAGCAAATTAAATACTGTAACATCTCAGAAGCTAAGGTTATAAGAATTATGACTGCAGCTAAAAGGTTAAATTTTATGGGGCAGAAATAAACCTAAAACATCTAGTATAGGGGCACTTGAAGGTTGTTTTCTAAAAACAAAAAGAACCCCAAATATAAGGTGGTAGCATTTGCAATGGTGTTATACCCTAGCCCAGTGGTCCCCAACCTTTTTCGTCTGGCAGGCGCCAGATGAAGGACGGTGGCAGCGGTCGAGCATCTGCCGAAATTCGGGGGCATTTCAGTGGCAACGCCTTCGGTGGATGCTCGACCGCTGGCCAGGATGCAGGTGCATTTAGATGCCCCCACGTTGGGGACCCCTGCCCTATCCAATGGCAGCATTGTATTATGACTGAAGTGGTTCTGTAAGATACTATTCATCCTTGATTGCCAGAAGAGTATCTTTAGGCAGTGCTACAACAGACAAGTGCTGAATAGTAAAATCCATCCACAACTAAGGCTCTCACATATACTGAAACATTGGATTTAGGCAATTAAACCTCCCTTTCCCCACTCTTTTCTATGTACATGGGGAGAGGTAAGAAGGGAATAATTTTGAGACAAATACAGTAGAACCTCAGAGTAACAAACACCAGAGTTACAAGCTGGAAAGTCAACCACACCCCTCATTTGGAACCGCAAGTATGCAATCAGGTAGCAGCAGAGACAAACAAAGAAAAAGAGTAAACAGTGTAGTACTGTGTTAACGTAAACTATTAAAAAAAAGGAAAGTTAGGTCAGGAAACTGTTTGAGCTTGTTTTATTTAAACTGAGGTGATTAAAAGCAGCAATTTTCTTCTGCATAGTAAAGTTTCAAAGCTGTATTAAGTCAGTGTTCCGTTGCAACTTTTGATAGAACAACCACAACCGTTTGTTCATAGTTACGAACAACCTCCATTCCAGACGTGTTCGTAACTCTGAGGTTCTACTGTATATACAAATACTGAATTTTCACAGATATATTGTAATTATTTATCTGCCTACTGTGAGACTTTTGTTTTAGAGAAGGGGGGGCAAACTACAGCCCGCAGGCCGGATCTGGCCCCTCAGGGCTTTGGATCTGGCCCACGGGATTGCCACCCCTGTGGCACCCGTGGGCCCCGCACCGCTCCCAGAAGCGGCCAGCACCATGTCCCTGCAGCAACAGGTTTAGGTGGGAAGCGGGCTCCGTGCACTGCCCTCACCTCCAGGCACCGCCCTCCGCAGCTCCCATTGGCCAGGAGTGGGGAACCTTGACCAATAGGAGCTTCGGGGGAGGTACCCACAGGCAAGGGCAGCATGCAGAGCCTTCTTTCCCCCCTCCCCCAGGGGCCGCAGGGACATGGTGCCAGCTGCTTCCAGGAGCAGCGTGGTGGCCAAGGAGCCACTCCAGGTAAGCAGCACCGGGCCGGGGGCCGGAGCCCAAACCCCTCCTGCACCCCAACTCCTTGCCCTGAGCCCCCTGCTGCACCCCACACCCATCCTGCACCTCAACCCCCGGTCCTGAGCCCCCTCATACATCCCGCACCCCCTCCCACACGCCAACCCCCTGCCCAGGCCCTGCATGCAATTTCCCCACCCAGATGTGGCCAAAAGTTTGCCCACCCGTTTTAAAGGAAGAAGAAAGACTGAATTCCTAGCAGAAAAAAAAAGTAAGTAGAAGTCTCAAAGAAAGAGCATGAACAGTCTAGCACTTTTTCATCACTTGCAGCAGGAAAGACACTCAACTGAACTTCAATTTACAGATGATTTTCGAGCACTATATAAAATAAAAGCTACTATTCAAAGTGCAATGTTAACAAATTAGAAACATTTACTTTAATATATACAAGGTACAGCATGTATAAAATGTATTATAATTTAAGTTTCTTAGCAGAAATTTCTTGCTGTGTCTTATGTATTTTCTTGGCACCTTTGATTTGCATTTTCACTTGATCTTGTAATTGAGAAAAGAATGCTTGAGATGATTTCAAAGCCCTGTCTTTACCTTCATCCTGTCAATAGACAAAGTGTTTATTATAATAAAGGACAAGCTAGCAAATGTTCCAATGGACTGATGTAACTACACAATTACTAGTTAAACAACCTTTTTTATTTTAAATATACCATACTTATAATCTAATTGATAACTGATTTGCAGACAGCTGTTACACCATCCTGGGTTTTTGTCATACTGTAATTTCAAAAGATAAGGGAAGTGTTCCCTCTTCATGCATATGCTTAATACCTATTAATGTTAATGAGAGGTATATGTGCAAATCCAGGAACAAATCCTTGGACATTATCAGTCCCCCTAGAGAAATGCAGATTTATTGCGTTTACAAAAATAAAAAAAGTGCAAATGCACAAATGTTTTAGATGGATAACTACTTTCCATATTCTCTTTTCCCTGTTTTAAAAACTTCTAATATTAGGAATTAATGGTCTCTTGTACATGGTAAACCCCTAAGGAACTATATAGATTTAATGTTTTACTATATTCAAGATACAAGATCAATATTTTGGTGTTACAAAGAAGTCCCATACAACTAGTATTTGTTCTTGTAACATTTGATGTTATTTTTTGTTTGAATTTGAAGTACTATTCTGAATTATATCTATAAAGCTCAGGAGGAACTAGCTAGGGTCCTGATCGTCCAAATACTTAAAGCATTCAAGTAAATCATTGAGTTTGATGGAACTACTCACATGCATAAAATTAAGCCTGTACGCAATTTTTTTCCCCCCAAGATCGCAGCTCAGGTTGTGAATTTTTAAATAAAGCAGCACAGAATATAAATAGTGTGTGTCACTTATACTTTAAAGATTAATTCCAAAATAACTGTTTTACAGTTCACATTTTCTTTGCTGGATCTACAGATTAAGTTATTTGCACATACTAAAGGAATGGGTAAGATGCTTTTAAATATTATAAGATAGCCTCATGCAGATATAGCAATTGCAGAAGAAAGCATCTATGTAAATATTTCTATAATTTAAAATCACTATAGTTTATTCAAGGTAAAAAACAAAAATCTACAGAACACAAACACTGCAAATATCAATAAACATAACTGGTCAGACCTCCTCTCTTTTGAAATTAAATATGGACACCTTGGGCCACATTCTCTGTGAAGGAAGTGCTCAGCCCAGGTATGAATAAAAAGGCATTGATCAGTCCCCGGCACAGGTTAAAATAGCTTAACATCCCAAGGAATCAAGGCAGAAGCTGGAGTTTACCAGGGTGCAGGAATGCCCACAACCACACCCCGTGAGCTGGTTGCAGAGGAAAGATGACGGCATAGGAGTTCCTGTGATAGCCCATGCTATTTGAGAGCAGGGTTGCTTTACACCAGGGGGGTGGGCGGGGAGGAGAAACAGGATGGGACAAAGCAGCTAGTGTGCGGCCCATTACAGAGGAATTGCATTTAAAAAAAAACAACAAGGTTTTCTAAATGACAAGGCAGGAAACCAATATCCAATAACTACATATACATTTGAAATTTACTACTCGACTATGTAAGACAGACTTACCTTGAGCAAAGTTGTTTTGCCTTCTTTGGTGAGCTTTTTTACTTTTGCTGCAACAGCTTGTTTGCTGAGTTGCGTGCCTTGTTCTGGCTTTGTTTTTTTCAGGAGTTTTTGACGCTTCTTCTTCTCCCTTAGCTTCATACGTCTGTGAAGCTTCTTCTTTCTTCGTTCTCGTTTTTTGTCTGTGGTAGTCTTTTCTGCATCTGTTTTCACATCTCCAGCTTTACTCTTTTCCTAGAAAGACAAAACTGCATAATTTTTGGATCCAAAAGTGCTATCTAGGCTAGTGACGAGTACAACCAGAATGGGCACCCTTGCTATACATTTCATTGACTAGCCAGCAGAAGTAGCACTATTCATCTCTCACACAAAGTAGTCTTTGTGTTTATTTCATGTCTCCTGTACCCAGCTTCCTGCGGCTGAGAATGTGCCTGAATTAGTAAAACAGAGGAGCCCAAATGGCGTAACTCACTCATGCTAGCCATGGGAACTAAAAATTCCTACAGATTATATTATGCATGTATATATTTTATTTTCCCCACCCTCTCTTAACTTTCATATAGAGAGAGAGAGAGAGAGAGAGAGAGACACACACACACCCGTATACATATGGGAAAACAAAGACAGATGATTAACTGTCTAAAGCTAAAGATGGTAAAGCAGATTAAGCATAGTACATTTCTTAACAATAAAGAGAGTATTAGGCAGTCAAACATATTAGGGTAATTTTCAAAACCAGAATAACCTATGCTGAAAAGGAAGCTCAGCAGGTGGCGAGGAAGGCAGTCAAATCTAGTTAAGACAAGCTGTTCCCCTATGAAGGGGGTTCCAAGAGAAGAATGTCAGAGAAAAGGAGTTCTCTGTTCTGAGGGTGCAGGGTACCCGCAGTGTGCAGACACAAAAGGAAGCCTGTCTGCGGCTCTAGATTAAATTTCTTACCTTAATCTCCTCTGGAGCCAGGAGAGCTGCATCACTAACGCTAACTGGTGCAACTTCTTCCATAATTATAGCTGGAAGATTTGAGACGATTTTAACCTCTGGCACGGGCTAGAAAGAAGGAAATGTCTTTTATGTATATGACTATCATGCCACAGCAATATATTACTAACCGAACTAAGTCACACTAAATACATTCCCATTTATATTAAGGCTGATTATGTTTCTGAAATACTCAACAAGCAATTGCATTGGAAGTATCCCTCACTTTCCTGCCTATTTCCCAAACATGTTTTATTGTATGAAGTGTGAAAACTAATGGACTCACTGCTTTAGGTGTGAAATGGAAGTTGGAAAGAGCATCCAATTTTAGGAAGAGTGAATCCATCATTTTTTGAATTTCTACATGTTCAGGATTTTCTTCCTCTTCAGTTTTTTGCTGTTAATAATAAAAAACAAACAAACAACATAATGTTAATAGAAAAATCACTTGTAGAGAAACTTGCATATAAAGATATTAGAGCAGTTTACATTATAGCTCGTAATGTTGCAGTACGCAATTTATACCCATTTTACAGATGGACAGAGCCCTGCATGGATACAAAATTTGTATCTGCATCTGATCCACAAACATGGTCCATGAGTATAAAGTGGACATCCACAGATCTGTACTACAGATGGGTTCATTGAGCCACAGAGGGTTTAAGTGATCTTCAATACGTGAACAGCCGAGGGGAAGATTTCCAAAGAGTCAGGCACCCAACTTCCACTGAAAATCAAGGGGAGGTAGGTACCTAACTCTTACTTGTGTGTTTGAAAAAAAACCTCTCAGACTCAGACCACCACTCAGGAGCCCAGAGTCTGATTAAATTCTGGGATGATGTTTCACATTGGTAAGTGGCTGTGCAGCTCAAATATCATGTGAAGCTGGCTAGAGAAGGGGAAGTTAGGGAAGCTTAGGCTCCTATTCATTCACTTTAAACCAAATTCACATGTGAATTTCTGTGTTGCTCCACACTCCCATTAGATGTAGTAAAGAAGATTAAAACAAAAGCCTTAGTAGATCAAGTCTGAGATTTACTGAACTCTTATTATTTTTAATTGATTTAAAGGATTTGCATTATCCACGAACTCAAAGGGTTCAGCCAAATAATTATTCTGATAGTATAAACTGGAGTGGTTTAATCAAATATGAGTTACGTAAAAGATGGTCCAATATTAATCTCCCCGATGGACTTTCTTTTAAAGCAAATCACTGTTCCAGAATGTAACTTCTTTCTATTATTTTTATGCCACATTTTAAGACAATGATTCTGTCTTGTCAGTATTTGTGCAAATTTAACAGTAAATGTTGAATTTTTGTATCAGTTCAGCTGCCTGGGTTGTACTTATTGAACACATCAGGATTTCCCAATACTTATGGCAATTCAGTGTTTAAAAATAAAAAATAAAACTTTCAAGCAGTCACGATTTGATTTTTCCAACCAACAGCAATGGCACTGTGTTTGTGTGTCCATTATCATAACTTACTTGGTTGAGTGTCAAATACTCCTGCTCATAGATTTCAGCAAGACTCAATTTGCTCTTTTCATGATCCAGAGTTAGACGCTTCTTGTATTCAAAGGCATCCTCTTTTGGTTTTTCTTTACGTATTACATCATCCCAAGCCTAAGACAAAACCATAAAATAGTTAAGATACAATTGCGTCAAATAAGCTTTAATAGACCATTTTTATACATCATATTCTATCAGACATCTCATTTATTGTTTCAGCTAGCACATTAACTTGATTTTCCAACATTGCATTGAACCCAACAGCAAAGGGCAATTTATTATACAATGGGTGCTACCTTTTATTTTGCCACAACTTCAGCAGATTCAGTAATTGCCAACACCACACTATAGTTAAGATAGTATCTTTTAAGGAATTGTATTTAGTCCAAAAAAGCTCACACCCTGTTAAACAAGACTGAAGGATAGACACCCTCATCTGTTCACCAGTCTTTTTTTGCACTGATGCAACCAAAGATGGTATACTAATTAACAACCAAGAATAAAATTTTGAAAGTACTTTTGGTATAAATTAGTAACAGCAATATGCTTTCTGTGCAATTAAAATTAAAAAATTCTATTATACTATACTTATTTACCCACCGGATCTGTTAAATATATTTTGAAAAAAATTATTCTTGGTCAATATTCTGAGTAGAGATTATTAAATAGAGATCTGCATATCCATTATATAAATTCCATGCACACAACTCAAATTAGTCCTTTTATAGTTGAATCTGTAAACTGGGAGGGTAATTTTAATTATATATCTAACCGAGATATGTTATAGCTAAGGCTATGTTTTAGTCACGGGTATTTTTAGTAAAAGTCATGGACAAGTCACAGGCAGTAAACAAAAATTCATGGCCCATGAGCTGTCCATGATTTTTACTATATAATTAATTAAATTACAACTTGGGCTGGGGTGCTCTGGAGGTGGCAGCCCGGGGGCACCGCTGGTGCCGGGGAGGCTGGTGGCTGTTTCTGGGGAGCCCCTCCTCCCCCCAAGGTAAGTGCTGCCCTGCACCCCAACCCCCTGCCCCAGCCCTGAGGGCCCCCCCCACAAACTGCTGCCAGGGGGCGCACACAGTGGCCTGAGACTGCTCCAGCAGCGCCAGCGCGGCTGTCTCCAGGGCTGCCTGATCTGCTTGGGCTGCCCCAGAGCTAACCACACTGGCTGCTGCAGAAAACACGGAAAGTCATGGAATCCGTGACAAATACGCTGCTTAGTTATAGCGCCCAAAAGGATACAGAATGGAATCATTAAGAATACACTATCAGCATTAAGCAAAAGCAATATTCAGATATTTTATTTCTTCTGGAAATGCTCAGGAGACAAACTGACACCTAAAAAACTAAGGACCTTAAACTCATGCTTGGAATTCATTCCTGTGCCCCCAAAACTCCAAGTTAATACAAGTACATTTGAATATACCAGACAGTGTTTAGGGTTTGATTTTGTTGAAATATTTAAGCTTCCAACTAAAGCAAAGAGGTGAAGGCAAATTTTATTAACCTGATCTTTTATCCTCTGTTTGATAATATCTTCAAGCTGAAAGGTGGTTTCCTCTGTGATCACAGGAGCTAAGAGGGCAAAAAAACACCAAGTTTAAAGTATTTAGAAACTAAATCATTCATTAAATGAAAAGGAGATTAACAGTTCTGGAGATATTATTTTTGCATTGATTTTAACTGGTACCGCTTGTTCTATAAACAAAAACAAAAGACTGACAAAAATGCTAGATTATATACTTTAGAGAGCCATATTGGCCTGGAATGAAGATGACTAGGCAGGCTAGTAGGTTTATTTCCTCAGGAAAACTTGCATAGCATGAAAGTTTGAGAAAGATAACCAAGTTGTGTTTGCCCTATAAATAAGTGGACACAAACAACGGGTCATTCTCATTTGATAAAGCTTAGTTCACATCTGAAAGTTCAACAAATGGGTGAGGCAATACAATTTCTATGTGGTAAAATATGGCCCTATAAATATTCTAGTTTAGGCACAGTTTGGGCAATGTTTGGCAAGTTTAAAAGGATGGTGGAGGGAGAACGGGGGGGAGGGGGTTGTTAATACAGACAGCATTTGTGCACCACCCTCACCAGTAAAACAAACAAATTACTTAACATAATGTCTGAAATTTAGCATAACAGTATTTACCCATTCTGACTGCATGGTCAAAGAGCAAAGATTCCTCCAAAAGGCTGTTTTCAGGTCGTTTTTGTCCAGTCACTTCTCCTGTAAGCTGCCAAGGTTTTTCCTCCAACAACTTCTTTTCTAGAGATTTAATTTTTTCATGCATCTGAAAGATAAAATTTTTTGAACGTTGAAAAAAATTAAAAAGTTAAATGCACTTGTTTAGCAACAAACAAAGGGAAATCAAGTTAGAGTAAAGAATATGAATAATTACTCCAGGTATTTCTAGATTCTTTACACACCTTTTGCCTTATCTTTCTGTAAATATGCCACTATTTTATCATATTTTCCTCTAAAAATTTTCTGAAGCTTTCAGACAACTTGATATTTACAAATACAATCAACTTATTAGTAACATACATGCCTTTGGCTCAAGTTTAAGCAGAAAACTTCAAATCAATTGCTTATGAAGGGATACTAGAACATCTTAGTTACCTTTTCCTGCCTTTTTTCAAAAGAAGATTTTATTCCAGTGGGATCAGTTCTCTTCTCATTTGGTATATCTGTATCGTCTTCTTTTTCACTGTCCTCTGGTAAGTTAAAAGTAACTTTTTTAGAGACTTCTTTAGCTTTCTCATTCTTCTCCATAACGTCCATTTCATTATTTTCCTCAAACCTATAAACGTTAAAATGCCGTTACATAAATGGAAGTAATACATGCTTGTGACATTTATTGTTTAATATATTATACAAGCCACAGGTAAAAGGCTCCCCCTTTTTAGGTAATAATGCTGCCCACGTATTATTGCAACTAGATATGAAAATGGTATTATAGTTAATGTTTAAAATTAAATATACACAAGTTCAGAGGGAGGGTACTGTACATAATACATTTTCAGAGATTCCCAAAAACTTTTACTGCACTTTCCTTAAGACCTAACATAACCAGAAAGGTAGGCTTTTGGGTGACCTACATATCTAGTGGAGATATGCCTCCTCAGTTGAAGCAATACATAATTCATTTAGTTAAAGTCATTTACTCAAATCCCACAGGGCAACAATAAAACAGTCTAATGACTCCTCTTTTCTAAGTCAAAAAGTAGTTAGTGAACATGTTACACTGGCACTACTGAAAGCCAAAACAAGCACATTAACAGAGAATGAAATACTTGCTACAAGTTTTAAAAGGCTGCTCCTTCCTTAATATAATACTATTTTCTCTGACAAAGAGATTCCTAAATTTCCATTTTATTTTCTGTTTAAGAGATGGTGTCACATTGTCAGTGACAATTCAAATAACTGGCAGATCCCACAGAACAGTTACAAATCGTTCAAGTGTACATACTCATCAAATATGCCTTCTTCATCCTCCTCTTCCGTGTCACCTTCATCATTCTGATCATTTTCACTATCATTAGCTAGGTCATCATTGTCATCAATAGGGTCAAAGAAATCTTTATATTTCAAATTTCTAGAACTTTTAACTGACTGGAGAGAGGAGAAAATAAGAGGTTACCCAGTGAAAGTGACAAGTCTAAGGGTATGGCTACACTTACAAATCTGCAGCGCTGGTAGTTGCAGCACTGGTCATCCAGCTGTGCAGGGCCAGCGCTGGTGTGTGGCCACACTCACAGCTACCAGCGCTGCAGTGTGGCCACATTTGTAGCGCTGTTGGGAGTGATGAATTATGGGCAGCTATCCCAGCGTTCAAGTGGCAGCAACGTGCTTTTCAAAAGAGGGGGGTGTGGGGCAGTGTGACAGGGACAGGGGTGGGGAGAGAGAGAGAGTGGATTTTTGGAACCGACACTGGGCAAAATCAGAAAATTTTCCCACCCCCTTACTGTTAACTGCAAACAACCTGCATCCAACATACTCTTTCCCCCCTCTGCCCCCTCCCCCCGTTTCTCTCAAGCAAAGCAAACACTCAACCCCTGCAGGGGTTATCTCATTTCATTGTTGACAGTAGTTACAGATTAATGACAGCAAACAGGAGCTATGTTTGAAGCAGCTCCCAGTGCCCTGCAGGGCTCCGAATTGACAACAAAACAAAGAGAGGCTGCATAACAAAACAAAGGGAATAATTTAGTTAAAAGCATTCTGGGATACTCCTTATACCCTGGAGGCCAATAACAGCGCTGGTGAGTGTCCACACTTGATGACCAGCGCTGCAGAACCAGCGCTGCAACCCTTATACCCCAAGCAGACCTGGGTGTACGGCCAGCGCTGCAGCCAGGGAGTTGCAGCGCTGGTTGTGCCCTGCAAGTGTGGATAGGGTGTAATTGCAGCGCTGGAAAGCCTCTACCAGCGCTGCAACTTGCAAGTGTAGCCAAGCCCCATGTGACTAAGAATCTTTCATTTCCATGAGGACCATGTTATATATACCTGCAGTATAAGATCTGCAATAGGAATTCAATGGATTTCAACCTTAACCACTGGTCTGGTAGACAGTGGCCTTAGTCCAAGTGAGACATTTTTAATGTCGTCAATTAATAGTCAATTCTATTTTAATTTGCTCAGAGACCAAGGAGCAGAAAAGCAGTGGATTTTAACAACTCACATATTTGCTGAGCTATGTGGGGTAGCTCATAAATCCCTGACAACATAAACTGATGCATGTTACAGCCATGTGTTATCACTTCCAGAAGCACCTATTTTTCTCTTATTATATCACAAATAAGATACTGAAAGAACGGAATTGTCACAAGCAATGTTAGTCAAGAAAGCCTGAAAGTAATTTTCAAGCCAGAATACAGCAGCTCAAGTTTATTCACAGCCTTATTAAAAAAAAAAGAAAAAAAATCTACAAACTTTTACAACACATATACTACTCACCCAAGTGACCAAGGGACCCTGTCCTTTCCTCTCTCTACCTCTCAGAGTTTACCACCTCCACCTGTTTTATCTTAAGTTGGGCCCTACTTCAGCTATTTGATCCACATGGGCAGACCCCTATGATCATGAAGAGTCCCAACGACTTCAGTAAAATGCTGCACAGGCATGAAGATCCATCCAAATGTAGGTTGTAAACTCTTCAGGGTAGGGACTTTTTTATTTGATCCCACGTATTTATATTATGTTAATAGATCCACAGATTTTTAAGTCCAGAAGGGACCATTATGGTCATCTAGTCTGATCTCCTGCATAATACAGGCTATAGAATTTCATCTAGTAATTCCTGCTTTTAGCCCAATAATTTGTGGTTGAATTAACAGCACATCTTTCGGCATCTGATCTTGACCTTAAGATTTAAAGTAACGAGAACCCACCAAAACCGTGTTAAATTGTTTCAATAGTTAATTATACTTTTTTTTTTTAAGTCTGCATTTTGTTTCCAATTTGAACTACAATTTCAAATTTCATGTCAGTTTTTTTAAGCTAATTTAAATTATACTGGCTTGTGACAAAAGTGTTTCTAATTCTGGATGCATATATCCTTACCTTGATTTTATTTTTTTCAGATTCTTCTTCATCCTCATCAGAAAGAATATCTTCAAAATAATCAATCTCATCCTCCTCATCATCATCCTCCTCCTCCTTCTTCCTGCTTTCTTCTTTTTCTACATCTTCCAAAAAGGCTTCCATCTCAGCCAAGCTGAAAAATTTATCATCCACTATGGACTTTTCTCTTGATTTTTTCCAGGTAGTCTTCTTCAACTTTTGAATCTGTTGCTCTAGCTCATCAACATCAAAGTCAACATCTGAATCCTCATCACTACATAGCTGCCTTTTCCTTGCTTTGGATTTACTTTGCTTTTCTTTAGCCTCACTTTCATCTTCAATACAGGCAGGTTCAGCTTCCATGCCATCTTCTTGTTCCACTTGCTTATCACTGCTAGTGTCTGCCTCAAAGTCATCCTCTTCTTGGGCTGGGAAAAGGTAGAGATCTTTGTCTTTAACATCTCTAGCAACAGCTTTCTTGAAGTAGTCTAGAACTGCATTATTCTGTAGCTCTATTTGTTGCCAGATCTGTTCTTCATCAAAGTTTTCTATTACCAGTTTTTTTAAAGGACTCCCACGCACTAGTTTTGTCCCTTGTGCTTTATGTAAATCATAAAGAGTCTTTGTCAATGAACTGAAGTCTGCAGCCAGTCCATCTTGCACACTGATAAAAACAAAATTAAAAACATCACTGCACATAACAATAGCAAACTGAAAAAATGTTAAAATTCAAAAGTCAATTAGAAAGCAATCTGAATTATGACAAATGCATTTTTACAAAGGGAAACTTGTATAGCCTTAAGATTGTTCCTCTTTTAGATATTTGTGGAGTTCACTTGGTGGGTGCAGGGTTTACCAAATGGTTCCTCTGATGGTCCCTTTACATCTGTTCAGTGTTTTTGCAGCAAATGCCTGGTTGCCCTTCAACAACTGCAGGTTTTACTTTGTTTATTACACAGCATTTGCAGTCCTATTAGTAAAATCCTTTGAAATAAAAGTATATAATTAAGCTCAAACTTTAAAACGTGTAACACATACCTAGAGGTACTGAAATGAAATGGAGCATAGTTAAGGCTATGGGTTTGTCACATAAGTCACCGATTCAGTGACTTTCCGTGACTTCTGAAGTGGCAGGTGCACTTGGCCTATGGGCAGCTCAGGCAGCCACTGCGCCAGTCGCACCAACCACTTGGGCCACCACCCCTTCCCCACATGCAGTAGCAGAGTTTGAGTGTGGGAGGGGGTTGGGGTCTGGGACAGGGGCTCCTCGGAAGCGGCAACATCCCCCTAGCTCAGCTGCTAGGCAAAGGTGTGGCCAGGCAGCTCTGTGCACTGCCTCCACCCAGAGCACTTGCTTTGCAACTCCCATTGGCCGGGAACCGTGGCCAATGGAAGCTGCAGTGGTGGTGCCTGCACACCTCTACCTAGCAGCTGAGCAAGGGGGATGTCACCTTAACCATAGTTATTGCTTAGGGATTAACTAGTTTGTCATCTTTTTCTCAAAATACATTTGTTTTTAAGTTTTCTTCAAATTTTAAATATACTCTTGGTAATCTATTCAGAATAGCTCAAAAAGAGAGGTCATAATGGAAATTCTCACAGGATAAAACCTAAGGTCCCCAATCCTGGAACCAGATTCATGCAGAGTGCCATCCAATTGTGGAATGAAGACCTAAGTTACAGTTGCTGTGTAGAATTCAGACAGGCCCGAAGTCTTACTCACATATACAAGGATTTCCTCATTTACAAGTAGTTTTTAAAATAGCTCCCCCTTGCTAAAAAGGATTTTACTCTGTGTTCCAATGAAATTTTAAGTCCCCTTTTTAACCTTAACTCAATCACCACATCAACAGAAGGCCACAGAATTTTGAGCTTGTACATATACCTAAATTAATCTTTCCCTAAATGACAAAAAACAGATTTAGGCCCATTCAAAGTTAGTGTTATTACTACAATTAAACAGTTCATTTTAATCATGCAAGTGAAACCTATATACACTTTCTCCCTAACAGAGAAGACAAGGTTGGGTGGGCTAATTAACAAAGCACTGCCAGTCCAGAGTCTTGAAAAATCACAGATCAAGGCCTCAAAATCGTGAGATTATCTTAATAATGAGATTTTTTTAAATGTCTTGTTTCTAAACTTTTACATTATATTCAGCTCACATTTTCAAGCTTTCCCTGCAACTATGAGTGCTAGAGACTTACTTTTATTTGTAATGAAGGTATTTGTGCAACAACTAGCAAAATGGGGTCCTGGTCTATGACTGGCCCCAAAGTGCTTCCGAAATGCAATAAAATAACAACAGCAGACAGGGAGGCTTGGTGTTCGCCTGGCGAAAATCCCAGGGAGATAAGACCATCCCCCCTCCCTCCCCACGAGTGGGGCTGGCAATGGGGCCGCGGTGCGCCGTTACCCAGGGAAGGCAGAGAGGGGGGGCCTGGCAGGGGAGGAGCGATCCAGGGGAGCCGCGGCGGCCTGCCCCCGGGCCGGGGATTTCTGAAGCTGGGGGCGGGGGGGCGCGGTAGGGAGTTTCACCTCAGGAAGCGCTCCGGCTGGGCCGCGGCGGCACCTAGCACCGCCAGACTCGTCTCCAGCCTCCGGCTGGGCGCCGCCATCTTCAGCCTCTACTCAGAGTCCGCATGGGGAGAGGTCGGGAGGCGGGGCCTCAGCCACACCAGGGCTCCGGCGAGCACCTCCGCCAACACGCTCCGGACACCAACGCGGGCACTGGCAGAAAGGTTCCGCGTCGCAAGGGTTCCGCCTCGGGATCCTTCCCCGTCACCAGCCGGGCGGCCGTGTGTGCCACAGGAAGGGGAGGGGACTGCAAGGCCTGGGCCCTCGTTCACGCCAGCACGTTCCTGCCCCCACGGGAGCAGCTTCCAAAACAGCTTTCAAATTATCACGGAGGAGAGTCTCTGGGTGGCCACGGCAACCGCACTGCCCCCTGCACCACGTGGGTCACACGTCCGCGCCCTAACCCCCCCCCCCCCCCGGCCCTTCTCGGGCCCAAGGCGGCTGCGCGGCCCCAGCGCTCTCAGTCTCTGCTGCCGCTGCCAATGTCATACCGGCCTCGCTCCCGCCCCAAACCCCCAGCGTGCTTGAAGCTGTGGCTGCAGTAGATGGCCATGCTATGGAAGGAGAGAGACCGAGAAAGGCCCCCAAAGGAGGCTGTTCAAGCTTACAGACATGGTGTTACTGGCCAGTCACCTAGCATAGGGGCTACAAGGTTTTTCTCATTTAATTTTGAAAATGGTGGGAGATTCTTTTTCTCCATAGGCAAAGAGAAACCCAGGGAATCACTGATGGGTTCTTCCCCCAAATAAGTCCTGTGTCTGTAGGTGACCAAGACCCACCCCTCTCCCGCCTCCTTTCCTCTCTGGTCTACTCCCTCTCCCTTCATAAGATGACTTGCTTTTGAGAGTGAAATGACACCCAGCAGAGAGAGTTAAAGGGGGAGGATCTGATGAGAGATTGGGAGTGTAGCTAGGAATGTTTTGACAGCTCTCTCGATCACATCCTCTCTCCCCCTACCCATCACCCTGCCACCTATGCTCTCATGCATTAACTCAGTCTCTTACACATCCACTACATCCCCTAATCTTTCAAGCTCACCTTCCCCTGTCTTCTACTGTCACTCATCTCTGATCTTCCTCCTTTCGATAGATACCCATTGGATACCCATTCCCATTATTGCAACCCCCTGCTTACAACAACCCCCAGATGCTCCCTTTTTGTATTTCCAATTACCCCCTCTTTAAATTCCCCAACTCCCTACCATTTCCTTCCCGCTCCCCAAACTCTTCTCCCCAGGAATCTCACTCCTCCACTTCCACATACATGTATGCTTATCCAGAATTCTCCACCCAAAACCCACTTTTGCATGAAATTCTCCCCCTCCCCATTCCTCCACAAACCCCTGACCTCCACTCACTATATACAGCTTCAGAAATCCTTTTTGTTTCACTTGGAGGTAGCAAATAATTGTTCGTCCTAAGACTATAGTTATCTCTTTTCCTCCCCCTCACCATCCCGCAAGAACCTGCAATGGCAAAATAATCTCAGATATTCCCAAAGGACAAATCACAAGGCCTGTTAGCAATTAACAAATTCTCAGTAAGCAATATGCCAGCTATAGTTACTTTTGGAAGAGGCGTTATAACTTGCTTGCAGTCTAGAAAACCATATGCTTTTTTATCCAGTTATTTTGACAATTGTATTAATTCTATTCAGACAACCCTTTTTTTTTTATTAGTTTCATGTAATAAGATGAGTGTAGATGGTGGGGACAGAAATCTTGATTGTGGATTTTACAGTAATGTCACTATAATGTACTTATATATATTTATGTAATATATAGTAAATAAAGTATGGGACATTGTTACTATTATAACAATTTTAATACTATACCTTATTTTTTATCTATTCCCTTGCCTGATCCCTCCACTAAAGTAAAACTTGCCTTCTCTCTGTCCTTTCCCATAGTCTCACCACTGGTTGTGTAAGAGCCTTCTGTACAGCTCCCACCTTCTGGAGCAGTTGTCAAAGTAGACCTCTCCATCATTGAAACCCTACCTCTTTTTAAACCTTCTTTTAAACAAAATATTCTCCCCTCTCAGTCTACACCTCTTGAATGGAATCTTTTTATTTACCATACAATATCTTTCTACCAACATTCCCTGGATTTTACATTGAATGCTGCCTGCACATGGGTAGACCCAGTGAGGATTATTTGCACAGCCCCAGGGACCTGCCCTAAAGGAACTGCAAGATTGAGACCTAATTTTGCAGTGTTTTAGGGATACACCTTGTTTGGAAGGCACTATATAAAAATAAGTTCTGATCCTCAATCATTTGCTAGAATGACTAAACTCATTAAGTGGGAGTACTTAGAATAGCAGGCCCTAAATGGTATATTGTATAATTGTTGTTTTGTTGTTGTTTTCTCCCCTTGGGTGACTTTAGTACTACCCTAGATTTAGATAGTTATTAGCACTGAACACAATTGCTAAATATAGTATCTGTACAGTCATTTTACTATGCAGTTTTATCTCTGTGACCTAGATTCTAGTATTTTTTTTAAAACATATTTTTAGCAGACTTTGAGAACAAAATGCCTGATGATATTTTGCATCACTAAACTCAAAATTCACCCAGGCACATATTCACAGAACTGATGTATTAGCATGGATTAATGTTTTTCTTTCTAACACATTACATGATAATTTCCTTCAAGATTATTACCCAAGGTCAAACTATGCACTAGGCCAGTAGCTTCTGCAGCAGTTGGGGAGTGGTGTGGGAAAGGAAGAATTCACCTACCTCCCAGGCTGCAATTTGCAAAGCCACTCTCCAACTGTTATTCTCTGGGGTTACAGTAACCTTGTCTGCTGAGTGGTTCTTCCCATTCTGCGGAGTTTTGGCAGGTAGATCTACATGGTAATGGATTTATTGGTCTCATCCTAGCTATTGCCGCAGTCCACCTCTTAAAACCTCCCTTGTGGGCTGGGATGAAGGGAGCCCCCCACCTCCAGTCATGAGGCTGAGCTTTACAGTGCTCAGAATGTTCATATATGGTGTGTACTCTCCACATACACTCAATTCCACTTAGAGCCTTCCACACTCTCTTAGAGGGAGAGGGGAGAGAGAGAGAGAGAGATCCCTATTTGATGAAAGCTGTTACCCAGTTTTGGGAGTCTTCAAGGTTGTTTCAGTTAGGATAAGAAATTGGTGGTGGAGTCAGGTATGATATCTTTTTGCTACAATCCTGTTTATCTACAATGAATTATAAAATCCTGTTTCCATGAATACAGTAGGACTCAAACAACAGAAGATTATTTGGTCCCAGTTCCCAGCCTCTGTCTACAGCACTTCACCCAAAAGCACGCTCTCATCTTTTTTCTGAGGCTCCTACTACTGGGGCTTCTTTTGCTGTGCCTGGGCTTCTTTAATCTTTCCTTGTCTCAGCTGCTTCTCTCACCAAATAGTTCCTGACTCCAGAGGCTAGGCCTTTAAAGAAAAAGGATTATTGCAAAACTCACAATAAAATCACAAGAGTTGGTGACACTGATTTTCATTGCCCCAGCGCGGTTTCCAGGAGAAAGTTTCTCCACAAAATGAAAAATCAGCATGTTTCAAGCTATTAAACATTTTATGTTGGAGCAAACAACAGAATCGCTTCTCCACCGGGTCACTGGTGGTGCTGCTCACAGCCAGAGGCTGATTTCCTTTTGCAGAACTGGGCTTTGCCGCAGTTCTCGGCCCCTCCCGAAGCCCTAGGAGAGCAGCTCCCTGCGGTGGCAGAAGCAGGGGCTGCCCCGCTGAGAGCACAGCCTGGCCCCTCCTGCCTTTGGCGGCTGTGCTCGCGGGAAGAGGCGCTCGATAAAGTTAGATTTGAATAGCCAGGAGTCAAGATGGCAGCCTGCGTGGGGAAAGCGGCAGCAGGTAGACGGTGCAGCGGGAACTGGGGGGTCTGCACGCGCCTGGGCTTAGCGTCTCCGGGAGTCGGCCCCGCCTTGTCCCCTTCCCAGCAGAGAGCCCTAAAGCCCGAGCACGTTCAGGAGCCCAGCTGCGTCCTCTCAAGGGGCCGGTTCGCAGACCCTGCACATGCGCTGAATAAGGGGGGCAGGTGGGGAGTGACACGGGTTAAGTGGGGGGAGAGTTCATGGCAGGGGAATTGCACTTGCTAAATATAGGGGTAAAAACAGGATATACAAAGTACACCTGTCAGAGGAACAGTGTGTACTGACAACCGTAGAGGGCATGGAAGGAGAATTGCACCTGGCAAAGATATTTAGGGGGAAGGTGCAGATTACACATGCTGAGCAGGTGAGCGCAAATGGGTGGTTGTTCATGCTAAGTGGCTTCTCGGTAGTGACTCAGTGGATGGGACATGGGACTTAGCCAAGAATCCTGGCTTGTATTTTTTTGACTCTGACATAGATTTGTGTGATGCTTGGTAAGTCACTTAGCTTCTGTGACTCAGTTTCCCTTTCTGTAAAATAGCTGTAGCCTTGTGAAAGCTATTGATATTGACAGATGAGAATTTATTATTTTAATTCATTGTGAGAAGTCATGAAATTGTGTGTGACAAGTATTTCTGTACTCTAATTTTATTTATTTAGTGTGTGATCCTAATAATTCAAACTGCTGGGCTGTGGAGTATTGCAGTTTTAGATTCTGATCCTTCAAGCTGCTCTGCATGGTCAGATCTCTGCATAGAGCCCTCTTGTCTTTAATAGGTGTACAGTGTTTTCCCCAGGAATTGAAATTAGGGAGGGTGTTTGAATTTACACAAGGGGTCAGGACTAATGAGGGGTGAGACCGTAAGGGTGAAGGTGGGGTGTATGGCACCATAGTAAAAACTGAAAAATGTTTAATGACTTTTATTAGATTTGACTCATGTTTTAAAATCATCACACATTAAAGTTGGCTACTCAAGCCTTCTATGAAGCACTACATCTACATCCTTCTTGGTTTCTTGTTGTAATTTTGCACAACTCTGTTAATGAACTTCTTGAATGCAATGCATTCATCTTTGGTGGCTTCTCATGGGTCCAGTACTTCCATTCCTTCAATTGGTATGCTCATTAGTTCATTCACATGATCAGGCAGAAGTCAATGTCATTAAGAACACAAAATTCTATTCAATGATGAAAAAGAACATTCAATTGTAGCTGTTATGACTGGGAGTAGCAAGAGATGAATTCCTACTTCTTTCATTCCAGGAAACAAAGCATAAAGATCGGGTTGAGCCACTAGTGATGATAAAAAAGAAGGTGAAGTCAAATCTTAATTTGTCGTATGATATTCCACTCTGTGTTCAAACTCTCTATTCCAGTAGTCCCCAATGCGGTGCCGTGGTGCCCGCGGGGGCATCTTAATGCGCCCGCGTCCTGGCCCCCGGGAGAGCACCCACCGGCATTTCGGCGGCGGCGACGCCTCTCGCTGACGCCGCTTGTCGACGGCAAGCGGCGTCATCCAGAGGCGTCGCTGCTGAGATGCCGCCGAAATTCGGCGGCATTTCGGCAGGTGCTCCACCGCCGCAGTGATCCTTCGGCTGGTACCCACCAGCCAAAAAGTTTGGGGACCACTGCTCTATTCTGTCCTGAGCACATGGCAGCCCCATTGCTGGTCGTGCCTCCCTCCACTCAACTGTCGGTGTTTTATAGGACAGGGTTCTGTAAAATCTACGTAGAAGTTGAGTAGAATCTAGAAGTTGCTGTTGTAGATTTTTAAGAATCAAGTCTGTATTTTTTCAGTTGTCTTAAACACTTCTTGTCCTCTTCACTTAAGGATTCAATATAAATGCCTTCATTAGTCAACTTCTGGACTGAAGTCATTGCTTCTTCCATTACTTTTTCAATGGGTAGCTCTCTGATTCAAATGTAGCTTCTATTGTTGTACAAAGATCTACTACTGTTGAAGCAGATGTCTGGATGGCATTGTTTAATGACCCAAGTGGTTTCAACAGTAGACTTACAAGAGAAAAAATGGCAATAGTCTTCTCTGAACGTAGTAGCAAAAGTAATCCACCAGCCTCACTATTTAGGCTCATCCCATCTTGGTAGATACTTTCCAAAGTCAGTAATAATGGCTGGAGTAATTTTAAGACAACACCCAAGGATAGCTCATGAGAAAGCCAGAGGGTTTTCCCAGGTTGGACTAATTTGAACTTCAGTCCCAGTGTATCTTCTATATTTTCCGAGATATTCAGTCTTTTTGGACTCTTGCTGAAAAAAAGAATAATAATGAAGACATTAAATTTATAGGGTTTTTTTAATGTCTTTAGAAGAGTCTGCAGCTTGTACTAACACTAGTTGGAGTAGATGGCCTCTGCAGTGTGTATAGGAGAGATTAGGGTTACACTTTTCTCTGAGCAAAGCTTGTACTCCACCATGTCTTCCAGAGAAGTTTGCAGTTCCATCAAATGCAAAAGCAGCCATCTGTTTGGGGTCCAATTGACAAGCATTTAACTCTTCTAAGATGTGGGTTGTCACAGATGGAGCCAATGTGTCTTCTGTACCTTGAACATCTAGAAATGCATATACTGGCCTACCACTGACATCAAGATAACGTACACAATGACGTAATACTTGATGCCCATTTGCACTGGTGCATTCATCAGCCATGTATGCGAATTTTTTGAATGTGGGGAGAGAGTTCTTCACTTTTTCAACTGTTGAGTCTTTCACTGTTGCACCACATGCTTCTAGCCAGTCAGCTGAGTTTCTTGCAGAAGGATAGTGAGCATTTGCTGGTCTTGTTCAGAACCAGTGTTCAACTTCAGGATGAACAAGTGACAACTCACTTGACATTGGCCTCCAGTTTGTAGTATGTGATATCTCTTGCTTAAATAGAAAGTATGATGCCACAGCCATGTTTGTTTGCATGAACTGTGTTGTGTCTCCAGCATTCTTAACCGCATCATTAACACTCACTGGTGTTGTCCTTGGTCAGTGGAGACTTAGAGTTCAAAGGTGCTTTCACGTGAGTTCACCTCCCAGGTGGGGGGCAAGCAGGCACCGTGCTCGTTCCCCAGCTGCACAATGTTCGCTCTGGCCACTGTTGTTCGTTTGTGCTACCATTCACTCCATCACTCTGTTGCTAATGGCCCTGCACCGTCACCTTCTGCTGCCACTGTGACCTCTGCGAGTTGGTCTCTTGAGGTTCCACCCAGCTCTCAATGATTTTCAGCTGAGCTCTCAGTGTGGGGAACATCACTGCTAGTGCAGACTGGGCCATCTCTTCCACAGAAACACTGTCCCACAGCAGGTCTAAGCACTTAGACCTGATTATCAGTGATTTCAGCTGCAGTGGTCACTTAACAAAACAAAAGACTATATATGAAGCCTAATCAGCTCTGTCTTTAAACAATGGAGAGGGGCACGTCAAATAGTACTTGTGACTCAGGCAGACCATCAAGCAAAACACCTGTCCCCACCTTCTCTCTTGATGCCCTCAATCAGCACAGGCTAAGTACAGTTCTATTGCCCTTTACTCATACAATAATAATAAAAACATTTCGTCCCCCCCCCCCCCCCCCCCCCGTGCATTCAAGTGATTTGTAACCCAACCCCAGCCAAAATCTATCACTTGGGCAATGCAGCTCTGTTTGCTGGATACCTAGGTAGATTAGGTGTGAATGTAAATACAATCTGGGTCCTGAAGCCTTTCCCCCCAGCCCCAAGCTCATCACTAGCTGTCAGGGAGAGCTCATTTAGACTTTGCTTACAAATCATAATTTGAAATTATTAGGTCGGCCAACATCACCAAAATGAATGCACTGACATTGTCATAAAAACAAAAGCTGTATAAGAAAGCAAGTCTATGTTCATACTTTTCAAATCTATTGTACTTTTTCAGATACACGTATTTTATCATACTCTTTATATGCTTTTAAAGTGTGTATTAATGTTTCAATTTCAGTTCAAATTTCCAAACAATCACTAAATTTGCAACACTGCATGTAACTAGTTCACAAAACTGGGAGGTTGGGGAAATTCAGGGGAGTGTAGGGAAATCCCTGTAGGTGCAGGATGCTATCCACAGAGAGCTCCTTGAAGGATCACTTCAGGACATCATTTTTCTTAGATATGTAGAATTAATGCATCTTACAAGCAAACTTCCCCACTTTCCACAGATGAAATGTGCTACATACCCACATTTTTTCTTATTTTCATGTGTAGTTTCAACATTAATAAACTTTTGCAGTGGTTTTTTGTTAGATATATTGTTAAATGTAGACAACTTTCTATTTGTAAATAAAATAAAGAACTCCTCCAAGTTATCAATGCAAGAGTGTTAGACCAGTTGGTTGGTTTTAATATTAAGAAAAATTAAAAAAAATGTGGATGTATTTACTATATGAATAGGATTTTCTGGAATGTACAGATTGTTCAAATAACTCTTAAAATTGGATTTTGTCTTGGTTAGAATCTTCTGTTTTCTTGTGAAAAATAAAGGGTGTTAATCCTGATGGGGCAAACATGAACTATAATGCCTACTTTAATGCTCAGCTTGGAGGTTACATGTAAACTTCTCTTCCTTCCCTTACGTGGAGACATGACTCCTTTCTCTCTGAAAAGTTAAAGATGGTTTGATCTTGATTATGGTACCAAAGCTAAATGATTGTGCGAATTTAGCCATGGCCTTGATCTCAAACAGGAACTATCAAAGAAGAAGCGAAGTGCTGTCTGGTGATTAGTATGAGACAGGCAGCTAAGATACCTAGGAGCACTCAGTCCACCTTATGGGATAGTACAAACTTTCTGATTCCCTGAATTCTGGGGTCGGCTGGAGCAATCCCCAGTATAAATTACAGAAGCCCAAAGGCTGTGTAAATTGTGCTAGCTTGTTAATGGCACTTGGAGATTGCTGGTGTTTAGGAATAACTAACCCATGCACTATATCTGCTGTCCTCAGGGACTGGGAGATGGTGTTGGGTATACTAGTGGCATCCACATGAGGACCTTCCTTCCTCTGGAGTTTTAAGGTAGCTTTCCTCAAGCATACTTGAGAATTGTGCCTAAGGGCATCATCCTGTAACTGTGACTCTCATGTATAACCTCTCTCACATGTATTATTATTGGGTTCAATGGGGCTCTGCATGTGTTTGATGATGTAACCATTAAATTGGTTATGCAGCTCCCGTTGACTTCAATGGTGCAGGATCAGATATTTTATTTTTGTAATGTGTTGTAATTAAGTATGTGCTGACTTAATTTTATGATGGATGCTGCATCAGCCCCCCAGCTTTTTAAATGGTTTTGTCTGCTCGTAGAGGGAGCTATTTTGTGTGTGTCTGAATTCTGCTGAACACTCTACTGGTGGTCATTGAACACCAATATAATTAATTGAATTGAATAGCTAGTCCAAATAGATACTGCTTAGAATCATGAAGAATTATTTTTTTTAAAGTGACATAGCATGCATTCTATAATCTCAGTGAAATGGGGAAGATGACAAAGAAATACGTGAAAACAGGATCCACAGAATTTTCTTTCAAGGGCAATTTCTCTGAACCATCCCTAGAAACATGAGACACCTTTAGATGGGTACATTTTAAAAGTAGGTCTTCAAAATACCCCTTGGACACTGATGCTGACTGCATTAGAAGAAGAAAGAAAAATAAATTTCACGTAAGAATTTATCTAAACATGGTCAGCATTTGCAAATTTCAACCAGGAAAAATGTTTCAGTCAAAATAGCTCTGGGCTACACAAGCAGAGAGCCTGGTTCTTCTCTTATATACAGTGGAGTAAATCAAGAATAATTCAGTTAAAGTCAATGGAGAGACATTTGTCTGACTAAAAAAATCTATCCCAGAGACCAAAAAACCAGTCACCAGAAGAAAGCAAACGTACCTGCTTTAAACTATAAAGGCCATGTTTACACCATGGATGCTACAGCGGCATAGCTATAGCACGATAGCTATGCCACTGTAACCCAGTAGTGTAGATGCAGGCTACAGCAATGAAAGAGGTTTTTCTGTTGCTGTAGGAACTTCACCTCCCTGTGAGATAGTGGCTAGGTTGACAGAAGCATTCTTCCATCATAGGGGTGTCAAAACCAGGGCTTAGGTTGGCCAAGCTATGGCGGTCAGTGGCATGAATTTTTCCACACCCTTTAGCATTGTAATTATGTTAACCTGAGTTGTTTAAGTGTAGAACAAGCCAAAGAATACATAAACTGGAAAATACGTAAACCAAGTTATTCTGTACAAAACATCCAAAGCCTCAGTGCATCCGTGGCACAATTTCATAGCAGAATTGTGCATTTGAGGGTGTGAAGAAGTTGAGAATACATCAAAGGCTTCTGATACTCAAGCTTGGCCTTGAGGCATTGGGAGCTTTGACACTGTCTAAAGCAAACTGGCATAAAATGTAACCACTGGTTTTAATGTATACATACTTTTATCTCATTCTGGCACCAGTAGTCTAGTGACTGGAAATATGCCATGCCCTGCCCTGCCCTGTAGCTCCCTGCCCCCCCAAAAAATTCCAGCACCCACTGTCAACAGATTAACTTTTTAGCAAGCCATTTTATGTATAAGGATGTGCAATTTCCTGCAATATCATGGACAAACTTTACTGAATTAAGTTTAAGTATTTTAGGAGTTAATTGTATTAAAAAGGCAAATGTTTATGCATTATTGTGGGATTGTATGGGACTTCTTTAGGAAACATGACTAATGGAAGCCCTGGGAAGCGTTGTGAGCTTCAGAAGATTCTTCTAAACAATGGGCCAGATAGGAATGAACTCTTAGGGCAGGTCTACTTTACTGCTTGTCGATCTAACTTGCATTGCTCAGGGTTGTGGAAAAGACACCCCCCTGAGTGACAAAAGTTACAGCGACCTAAGCATGCCCATACTGGTGCAATGTTGATGGGAGACGATCTCCTGCTGACATAACTTCTGCCTCTCACAGAGGTGGAGTAATTATGCCAACAGGAGAGCGCTCTCCCTTCGGCATAGAGCATCTTCACCAGACATGCTACAGATGTGCAGCTGTGCCAATCTTGTAGCACTTCTAGAATAGACCTGCCCTGAAAGTTAAGGAAGTCTCGAGGGGGTGACGTATGCAAATATAAGAAGGAGCACACCTTTTGTCTGTTGAGTGCTTGTTATATGAGGACAGATCAGAAAGACCCAAGCTGGATAAAAGAGTGACTCACAGATTAATGTTGGTTCCTGTTTTGAGCCAAGGCAGTTATGAACTTGTGACCACAGAAGAACCCTTTGAGGGGTTTGAAGGAGTGTTCATCAGCCTTTGTTGGAGTTGAGGTGATCTCTGATAAGCTTATTAGCATGTGTGTATGTTCTTTTACTGCTTTTAATGTCTTCTTTGTGTAACCCTTCTGCCCGTCTGAGCTGGCAGTAACAAGGGCCAGGTTCAGTATCTAGGGGTTCTGTTTCAATAACACAATGCAAAATTGGCTCAAGCCCCCACGCAGTGACTTGGGACAATTACATACCACCCCCCCGGGCGCCTCTAAGAGGCAGTACTTCCCCTCTCGTAAGCACAGAGTCTGAGTGTAGCAAAATCCTTTTAATAAGCAATGCGGCATTATGTTAGGGAAACACCACAAACAGGATTCATAACACAAACCCCGCCCCCAAGTAAGTTTGGCAGTATCCTTTTCCCCTCAGGGTCTTAAGACCAGCAACCCAAAAATCACCCAAAAGTCTCTGTCCCTGGTCAGTGCAGACTTTAAAAAGTTTATCTGCAGAGTTTTACCTCCGAGCCCGGGGGGGTTCGGAACGCAGCAGGGTTAAGGGGCACCTTACGTGGTCCAAGGCCAACTGCCCTGCATCTCCATGGGGTTCTGCTGCAGCCATCCCCAGGAGCTGCTCCGCTCCACCAGCCATCCCGTGAGCCACTCCAGCCGTTCCGTGAACAGCTCCACTCCACCAGCCGCTCCGCTCCACCAGCTGTCCCACGAGCCACTCCAGTGGTCCCGCAAATTGCTCTGCTCCACCAGCTGTCCCACGAGCCGTTCCAGTCATCCTGCAAACTGCTGTGCTCTGCAACGTCTCTTCAGGCCCCCCACAGCACTCAATGATTTCAGCTTGTAGTAGGGGAGCCTCAGTGCTGGTGCACCATTGGCCCAAACTGATTTCAGCTCAGCAGCCTGTAACTAGACTCCTAATGGAATTAAAATTAGCTCTGATAGTCCACAGTAGAGAGGGGAGGAGGCGGCACAGTTGGTATTTCAAGCCCTCAAAAGGGGCCCATACCATCAAGTACAAATACCTGTCCCCAGCCTCTCTAAATTCACTAGGTTTTGGAACCCATGGCCCTTGTCTAGTGAGTGCTACTTAGTTGATGGCGAGTCCCTCTGTCATAAAACAGTTTCATTGTCCTTGATTCACATAATCAGGGTAACAACACTTTATTCTTCCTGCCCCAATAACAGAGAAACTGGGGATCCTACAGCAGCCAAAGTGACCATTTGGGCTGCTGTGGGTTCATGCTAGGCAGGGTGGGTGTGCTTATGCAAACAAGATCAGCCCCTGAAGTTCTTTTACACAACTCGCCATAATTCACTACCAGATGTCAGGGTAGAGCTCATCCTGACTCTGCTTACATTTGTAAGAATAAATACCACACTGCTCTTTCCGAGCAAGCATAACTGTGGGCAATTGCACTGTTAATAGCCTCTGTGGATAAAAGCAAAGCAGGCCTGTTTAGGCACTCTGCCTTACTGGGGACTTCATAATTTAGTCAGGGAACTGTGCAGCTTGGAAAACCCGTCAGGAGGGAAAAAGACACAGGGTTCTGCCCAAGAGTGGTAACGGCTGATGAGCCGGAAGCCTGAAAGTGGGTGCCCTTGCTGGAGTTTGTAATCCTAATTTAAGCCCTTTTTCTCATGCTGTAGTTTCCTCTGATTATCTCTGCAGTCAGCTGAGGAGGCCCTAGACATTCACACAGACAGACCATATGTTTGTGTTATTTTCTGTTCATAAGTCGAATGACCTGTTTCTGTTTTAATAAAAATATTTATTTTACAACAAAAAGTGTTTAAAATTATTTATGTAATGGCTTAAACCATTTACAACCCCTGTCCCAGGGCCTGGCAATTCAATTCTACTGCAATATTCTTAAAACTCAAGCATTCTTAGCAAGCTAAGCAGAAATGGGAATGGTCAGTATTTGGAAGAGAATATCAACCTAATTATTATAGGTGAATCAGTAATAATTCTGACTTTTGAATTTGTCTTGACTCTTTTGAGTCAAAGATCTGAATTTGCACCTACTGAAATCAATGTCAAAGCTCCTATAGCCTTCAATAGTGTAGAATCGAGACCTAGATCAGTACTGAATCACTTCCCCTGCACAGATCTTCAGTATTATTCTCCAACCTGGAGACTTAGTATGGATTGGAGATTAATCAATTTCAATCAATAAATAATCATTCAATCTCTTGGACTGCCGTGGTCAATAAATATTCAGTCTCCTGAGGGCTCCAGTATCAGGAATATTAATCAGTATCATTAGAATGAGGCCTGGGCTACACTGCGGGGGGGATGGGGGGATGTTTCAAACTAAGATACACAACTTCAGCGAAGTCGAAGTATCTTAGTTCGACTTACCTTTCTGTCCTCATGGTGGTGAGTCAACTGCTGAAGCTCCCCCATCAACTCTGCTTACTCCTCCTGCCAAGGTGGAGTACAGGCGTTGATTCAGGGATCGATTCGTCTAGACGCAATAAATCGATCCCCGATACATTGAACACTTCCTGCCGATCCGGCGGGTAGTATAGATGTACCCTTAGAGACCCTAGAAGCACATGAGAAATTATTGCAATTTATCACACATCCCTTTATTGATAAATCCACTAAGCAGATAAACAATCCCACCAACACTGAAATACAAGACCAGATAGAGAGATAGTATTAAGCCCTAGGACTGGCATCACTCACATCTCCTGCTGGGGGACCTTGGAGTGTCAGTCATTATTTTCATTGTCCTCATTAACCATGGTTGTCATTCTGGTGTCTTCCCCCTGTGTTTTCCCACTCCCACCCCAGCACACAGGCTGGACAACAACTTTTTATCCTGAGATATGCTTATGCCTGCTAATGCTCATAGATATGCATAAAGGGTCCAACACCTTTTTCCTATCCATACTTCCATATTCGATTAATTTAGCGGTGCCCCATCTCTTACTGGGTATACCCTTAATACTCCTTATTCTCATTAATATTTATGTACCATAGCAACTTGAGGTTATTACAGAATTCCCCAAAATGTTGTTATTGGGCATCTTGTGATATTAACTGGTACATTGTGCCATAGTTTCCAGTCTATTATTGCATAGTTTCCAGAACATCGGAATTTAACATATATTTTACTGCAATTTTACACTTCGCTGGTACAGGATTATTTTTCAGTCAACTAGTCATGCAAATCAGTTTCAGGCCTAAGGCCTTGTGTGGCAAAGCTGAACATCTCACAGATCTGAGGACCATGTTACAACATTAATTAATATTTATAGTTTACCTCTATATTCTAAATATACTTAATATCTCTTATTCTTTGCACAGACTTCATCCCCCGCAAAGGCAGCAGGAGCTGTATTGCTGTACAGATGTCTCTTAAACAAGCTGTGCAAACTCGGGAACTTCTCTATCCCCCACCTCCCGTAAAACCCCCAGAACCCAGAGAAATGGCAAAATCCGTGAATCACTGTAGCAAACCACTATTCCTAATTATGAGATCCTTCCTTCTCTAAGCCTCTCATCAGGAGCGGCTCTATGTTTTTTGGAATTGGGTGGACTAAATGGACAGTGCACCTCTCTATCTCTATCTGAAGCCTAGCAAGGGAGGTATGTGGATCCCACTAGAATTTAAAATGAAAAGTAAGGGAGGGGAGGCTCTGGACCTGGGCAGTTTTAGATACAGTACCAGGCACGTAGGAGGATTTCCACTTCTGAGCCATGGAAGCAGAAATTGACTTTTCCTTTCCAGATTTAGCTAATATTCAGAAAGGGAATCTAGCACCTGCCTTCTAGATTTGAACACCTCAAAATTCAGGAGCGCTCAAGCTCAATTTGGGCAGCTCCTACTTCATTTCTCCCAAATCAAATATACTGATCCACGGTAATTTGCTGTAGAAAAAGTAAGATAAAATTGAGCAAGAAATGCTTCCCAGTGGTTTTTAAGACTGGAATTGCTATTTTCAATAGCCATTGCCTTTTTTTTTAGTTTTATTTGTTTAAAAGGAAGACAGTGATATTGCATTGGCAAATTCCCCATAGAAATAAAGAGTGGAACAAAAGAATAATAAAGGCACCTCAACTTTTCCTGATTTATGGAGGACAGTCGTATAATATGCATCCAGATATCCTCCAATCACACAAGCTGAAAATTGTTCCACTTTACTGCAGTTCTGTAACCATATGGGAACCAATCTTGTCTGTGTTCTGTGCACATCCAAAATTCTTGCTGAATGACCCGCCCTTGGATCAAGCTACCGGTGACCCAGGGCTGGGCGGCAGGGGGTGTGTGGGTGGGAGGGCAATGGTGGGGGGAAAAGGGGGAGCCCAGAGCTGGGGCAGCACGGGGTGTGTTTGGGGGGAGAGCCCAGGGCTGGGGTGGTAGGGGGTGCGGATGGGAGGCAGAGCCCAGGGCTGGGGCAGCGGGGGGGAGCCAATTTTTTTTTTTTTGCTTGGGGTGGCAAAAAACCTAGAGCCGGCCCTGGCAAAATGGTCTACCCAACATCACAGAAGGATGGAATATCAGAGATGGAATAAAACTTGGGAGTTACTGGCTCCCACTCTTGTGGCTTAACACTTGATCACATCTCCCTCCACTCGGAGGCAACTAAGACTCTTCACCTTTCTATAGGTATTTGGGCTTTAGGAATAAATATATTAGTTCTTTATTATGTTTAGACAGGTTTTTTACATCCTCATTTCTATTTCCATTTCTATTTTATTAAATGTGAAGCTCTGAATAATACAGAAATAATGTACAGGTTAGTGGTGTGTAGCTGGCCTTTAAATTCTATAAACTTGTGCATATAATTATGAAAATCTTATACTAAACTCAACTGAAGCTTAAAATTAACTTATTTTAAATCCCTATTGTTGTTTGTAATGGACACGTCTGAGCATTCATGCTATAAATTCTTCATTTACCACCTCTGAATTAATTTAATTTTCAGAACAAAAAAAGCTATTGAACTGACAGCAGTAGAAGAGGAAATGCTTCCCTGCTATCTTATTATCTCTGTCTTTAGCACGCTGGTGAAACATAATTCATAAATGTAAGGACACAGGAGTTATTTAGGTTTCATTAAAAGGGGAAAGGATGTGCACTAATTTTTTTCCCCGAAAGGATTATGACGATGTCATTCAATTTTACAGGGCTTCTTAACAGATTGAAAACTACAGCACCCACAGTACGGACTTTATCAGTGTCTCACACCTTGACTCAAAAAGTTCCATGCTCTTTGTGGAAACTGGGGCGACTCAATCATGTAGCAATTGCGGTACCTAATTTGGAGAAGGCCCAGTCTTTTTACAAGAGTGTTTTAGGAGCCCAGGTGAGTGAGACAGTTCCTCTTCCTGAACATGGCGTCTACACTATTTTTGTGGAGCTGGGAAACACAAAGCTAGAACTGCTGCACCCTCTGGGAGAAAAAAGTCCAATTGCAGGCTTTCTGCAAAAAAACAAGGCTGGAGGAATGCATCATATCTGCATTGAGGTATAATACACTCATACTTTCTATTATATTTAAAAAAAAATCTTTATCTTGTTAAAGGGCTTCATACTTTCTAATAGAGTCGACCTGAATAAAAACCCACATTGGTTATGCTGAGTCATTATCATTTGGGAAATTCTACTGAAGACCAGCAAATAAAAAGTGAAGTTGCAGTATGAAATTCAGGCCAACTTCACATTGTCATTATACAAGAAGCTTTATTTTCTTTTTAATCTGCCCAAACTGTATTTGGCATTTGTAATGTGTGGGCTGAAAGAAATGGGGACAAACTCATGGAATGTAGCAATGTCCTGCCAAGGTCACTAGGCAGGTGGCAATTTCAGGATGTTCAAAATACATGCACTGGAAAAAGCTGTGTGTGACAGTTTTTATATATCACTTATAATGGGCTGCACAGGTGTGCATTAGGGCATAATCGAAGACAGTGGGGTTTTACCAGAGTTCCTGCATTTGATATTTAGTTGAAAATTCAATATGCAAGTCAGAAAAGAATCCCGGGAAAACACGCAGAGCTGTGTTGGTTCTCAGAGATGAGAGTAGTAACATCTTTTTTCAGGTAATCAGAGATGAATCTGGATATTCACAGGGAGTAGAACTACTGAGCAAGGTGGTGGTTGTTTGTTTTACAATTACTTTTCAGAATAGAATCAAAGTTAAAAATTATCACAATATACACATAGTTGTGTTGCATATTGTATATGGTCCTCATATACTTTATAGGGCCCCGTCTCATAAACACACATGCATATCTTTAATCATTTGAGTAGTCCTGTTGAACTTAATAGGACTACTCACATGAATAAAGTTAAATTGATTGCCAGATTGTGTCCATAAATTATAAGTATAGTAAATTACATACTTACAAAGAAAAACAGAAAATTCTTCACATGCATAACATATCCAAGTTTCCCCCCTAAATTAAGCCTCCATATTTTCAAAGTAGAGACTGTCAGTATAGATAGGCCAATCACCATATAACACTGCTCAAATGACATGTAGAGCAGCTGGTGTCACAAACCTAGCAGCTCACATTATTCTTACAGAAAATGTATAAAAAATCAGCAGTGTAATACAAAATTATAAAAATTGGATAGGACAACTCTCAAGCTGTCAGATTAAATCTTTCTCATAAGGGTGTAAATATCAATTACTTAAATCCATCCTAACTTTTTTTTGGCCTGGGATTATAGGAATCCTCAGTTTTAGACTTTATGCAGACAGTTAACACCATTAATACCTAATATTGTGATAACTATTTTACCTGAAACTGAAAGATACCTTCATGCTTTTAGAGCCTTTTATCTGTGTTAAAGTCTGTAAATTGATATTTTGTGTATTAATTTCCTATTTTCTTTATCACAATTGAAATATTATAATTGCCCTGAATATTTATTATTTAATATTAAAACTTTAGGATGTATTCTCCACTGAACAAGAAAATAATCTTGAAGGTAGTGGATTGGTATTAACAAGTAACATTCAAAAATAGTATTGAGTGTTTAGATGGAAACTCCCCAATTATCAGTTGCTATGGAAATTTGTCATTGACTGTGGAACAGATGCAAGTGAAGATTAAAACAAAAAGCCTTAATTAATTCAGATGTTCTTACATATGAATTGGAAACTTGTCATATATAGAAAAAAGGCTACAATTGGCTGTTTATGAGACAGGGAAAACAAACTCCCACATTTGACTATCTGTTGGAATAGTAGAAGGACTATAGGTCAGTATTGAGTTGACAGGCTAGGGAAAAATCTTGCTCATTAATAGTTGCACTTATATCGTCTTTCACAGAAGGAACTCAAAACATTTCACAAACATAAAAAAGGTATTCCCATGTATAAAGGCATTAAATGAATCATAGTGAGTTTAAATTAGTTGTTCTAGGCTAGATAGTAAGTCAGTGGTAGAGGAGGGAATAGAACACAAGTCCCCTGGGAATGGCTACCAGTCTCCTGCTTTAACTCCTTCCAGGGCTGAATGTTTTATATTGGCAATTATAGATTCTGTTTGTGATTCAGGCTAGCACAGAGTTCCTGGGCTGAATTTGTTCTATTCGCATGGCTCAATAGTTTAGAACCTTGGTAAAGTATTAAATCATATTAGTCTATTTCTGCAGTAATAAGAAGTTACTTTAAATAAATCCTTTTAATTAATGACTTACACAGGAAAAAAATCCAGAACCAACAAGACAAAAGGCGGAGGGAGGGGGGGCAATGATTTGCCCATGTATGGCAGTGTATAATTATGCAGAATGCTGTTTAAGCATATTGAATTTTAATACAAGCGATGATATAGTGTATCATTCATGATTGTGGGGAAAAATGGGACAAAAAGCATGCTTTTATTAGTTCTCTTTTCCAGGTTGTTCATTGATTGTCCTTTTGAATAAGAGGCATTTTTGCTGCATTCAATTATGATCTACCATTTCTAGAAAAATACAGTTCCTTTTCAAGAAGTGTAGACTTTTCCCCACAGGAGTCAATTTTTGCCTATGGCTGTGTGTCAGGGAGGGATGACTGTCCCCCACTTCCATTTCCCAAACAATGAGGAGGAGGGAGGGGAACATTTAAGCCCTTATCCTGTAAACACTAAGGCTTGGCCTACACTAGGAAATGTGGTCAGTATAACTACATCACTCAGGGGTGTGAATTCTCCTGTTGACCTGGCTACTGCCTCTCGGGGAGGTGGAGTACCAATGCTGACACGAGAAGCTCTTGCATGGACATAAGTAGTGTCTTCACAGAAGTGCAACAGCGGCACAGCTGTGTTGCTGCAATGTTTTAGGTGTAGGCTTAAGTTTACTACTGTGCCTAGTCCCCTTGAAATCAAATTTAAGCACACATATATAGTGGATAATAAATCAGAGAAATTCAGTAGATCAGAATGTTTTATATTTCTTGTAACTACTGTATCTATTTGCAGTTCAAGAAATTAAAAAAAAAGACTAATTCAATCTACTCAAATTGCTGTTAAGCAGAATTGTTTTGTAGTGCTATTAGAAGAATTTAAAAGACTACAGCAGAACTCAGGAAGTGGGGGTGGGGAAGACAGGAATAATATGTGGTAAGGGCTGTTTTTAAAAATACCCAAACTGCTAAGTAATAGAAATAGTAACACTACTTAATTACAGGTACAAAGAGAGGAACAAATTAGGAATCTTTAAAATGACTGGGGAGGGATAGCTCAGTGAGCATTGGTCTGCTAAACCCAGGGTTGTGAGTTCAATCCTTGAGGGGGCTATTTAGGGATTTGGGGTAAAAATCTGTCTGTAGATTGGTCCTGCTTTGAGCAGGGGGTTGGCCTAGATGACCTCCTGAGGTCCCTTCCAACCCTAATATTCTATATCTACTTAGGAGCTGGATTGTTTGTTTGTTTCAAAGATACTTCAAGAAGCATTCTGTTAGCAACACTGATGTTATTCCATGTAGAGCTCTGTTCAGCAAGAGAGCTGTGACCTTTCATAGTGCAGAATTTACCAAAGATGACTGTCAAAGGATGGCATACTGTTAAGTCTGAAAAATACAAGAAATGTGGCACTCAGTCATCCTTTGCTGGGAAATGTAAAAATACTATGTTAAAAAGAAATGTATATTTTCAGATGTAACAGATCAAGTGAGCTAAGATCCACAAAATCCAGGGGTCAGAGTTTAAATTAAATGGATGAGAAGGGGCTCTTGGCAGCTAGAATTTTGCAAGAGATTCTTAGCGCTAAAATTTCTCTAAACAAAGTCAAAAGAGTTCAGATAAGAGCATCAAAAAAGGCTTCCAACAGCTCTAGGGCTTCCATTGGGATGGTGTGGTTCCTATGTAAGGCCAAATGACAATGAGCAGCTCTAGTCTAGCCTAGAAAAATGACCCATTGTAGTGGGGTTGAAAATAATTTGCTACTGGCAAAGAATGGTCAGAACACTTTAACACCAGTTCAGGAAGGATATTGGACACCTGGTGGAACAGGAGAGGAACCTGTTCTTGATACACACAGTCACTAAGCAGATATTTTCCTAATGGAGATGCACCCAGAGACTCTCACAAGTCACTCTCATTATTATCCCTTGGGATGCAGTAATTCACTCCAGCTGAGCCCAGCCACATTTCTCCTTCTGGCTGGTTTAGCTAGCTATCTCTGCAGGAAGTGCAGGCAGGTGTGATGATTTCTCTACTCAGGGGATGAACCTCAAGGGGTTACTACCCATCACAGAATGTATTACACTTGCTAATTTTAGAGAACCCTTAATTACATTTTTTAAAAAGCAAACTGGTAACAGTATGTGGGTATGACTGCAGTGACTTCAGGATTTTTAAAAACAAATCTCAGTTGAAAAGGATTAGGATTTAGTGCAAATGCAGAGGAAGTAGAACTAAATTATATAAAGTTTATGTTTTCACAATTACATCTTTTAAGCTTATCCATTTAGCTATGTCCAGGCACCTCAGTCTTGAAAAACAGCGCTCCTGTTATTCTAGTGCCAGGATTTTATTAACTGGTAGTTGCAGGGCCGCCCAGAGGGGGGGGCAAAGGGGGCAATTTGCCCCGGGCTCCGCAGGGGCCCCCAAGAGAAGAGCGGGAGCTCCCGCCTCCCCCCCTCTCCTGGAGCCTCAGCGCATCAAGCGCCGAGTCTCCGCCGGGGCCCCTGAGCCCCGCCCCGCTCCGAGCCGTGTGGTCAGGGGGCGGGGCTGGGAGCTCTGGGCTGAGCTCGGCTCCCTCCGCTCGTCGTGGAGCTCCCAGCCCCGCCCCCTCCCCACGCGGCTCTGAGCGGGACGGAGCTCAGGCCCCGCCGGCCACACGCTGCGGCTGTTCCGGCGAGGCGCTGAGGCTCCGGGTGAGGAGGGAGCCGGGGGTAAGAGGTTGGGGGCGGGGCGGAAGCCGGGGCCGCCGCCGAAGCGCAGCCCGGTCTTCGGCGGTAATTCGGCGGCGGGGGGCCCTTCCGTTCCGGGACCCGCGGCCGAAGTGCCCCGAAGACCCGCGGCGGGGACCCCCCGCCGCCGAATTACCACCGAAGACCGGGCTGCACTTCAGCGGCGGGTCCCGCTTCGGCGGTAATTCGGCGGCGGGTCCCGGAACGGAAGGGCCCCCCGCCGCCGAAGACCCCGGGCCCCCGGAATCCTCTGGGCGGCCCTGGGTAGTTGTGCTAAACTAAAAGTTAATTTTGTTCTTCCAACAAGCATGCATTAGAGATCTGGGTGAATCAAAGTCTCACTTTATATTAGCACATCCAAAGTAACAACCATTTGGCACAACTTAAGGATTAGTCCATTTTAAATACTGTTATTAGGTTGCCCTGAAATTATATGTGTGATGCTACTTTTACTATGAAGTACAATTGCCCAGTAAGAAAATGGACCACAGTCCGGTGTGTATTATCCTCTACTATTCTTGGTAGTTCAAGGTGTCTCTGAGGAGACCAGTTTATACCAAACCTAACTCTGGTAAGATCAAGATGAACCTAAGTGAATGGTACATAACCCCAGGATTTAATGAGTCAGGATTCTGTCTTCAATTAGATGGGAAAACATTCCATGGTTAATGATATTCTGAAGCTATACAATCTACTATTTAGGAACAATGTAGAGTTTATAGCTATTGATTTTGATTATTTATGAATTTTGCATTATAAAGTAACTAAAAGGTTTATGTATTATAGGGGTGATTCTCTTAACAAACATAACTATTAAATATAGTACAAAATCTTCTTGACATGTTACATTTCTTGATAAAATCTCCAGGTAACTGCATATTTCTGTAGCATTTTTGGTTTTTAGAATTATGTAGTGCTTTATCTTTATTACGGCACTACACTATTGTTCCTAATGTAAAATCTGTGAATCATACACTTTAATGTTCCACATTGTATACATGTTTATTTTTATAAGGTTGATGATATAAAAGCAGCTATGACAGAACTGAAGGAAAAGAAGATCCGAATATTGAGCGAAGAGCCCAAAATAGGGGCGCATGGCAAACCAGTGATTTTTCTCCACCCTAAAGATTGTGATGGCGTCCTTGTAGAACTTGAGCAAGCCTGAGCTGTAATTCTGAAAGATGAAACCATGAACTAATTGCAAACCTAATGAGATGGTGTTGGAATTTGTATTATGCCTTGCACCGTGTAAAAGTCCATTGTACTTGATTCTTGCTTGTTGATTAAATGCATTACAGCTGTTAAGTTGTGAAATGTGGGGAAATAACACTACATACAGGAGGAAGCTAAAGCAGTGTTAACCCTCCTAGTCATTTGGGGCTATGACTTTTGTTTTGTTGTTCAGACCTTCAAAAATAATATATTTAAATGTGTTTGGATTCCATTAGACTATGAATTCAAATAGTAACATGAGCTGAGGTACATATACAAGATATAGTCATTTATTTTGTTATATCACAGTTTGCAGCATAATTTTTATATATAGATTTCTAGGTTACCCCAGATAATTTTGCTCTATATTACCCACTTCTAGATGATAAGAAGATGGCTCAGATATTCCTGTAAGAAAGAAGTCTACAAGAGAACATTTTATTTTCTGTCTCCACCATTATAAGCATTATCTAAGCTTCACATTGATTGGTTCATTCAATTATAGGATCCTTGTGTTATTGTATGGATGTCTGCGATCGCTAAGCAACTGTTCTCTATCATAACAATTGCTGCCAAGAAAACTGTTGTTTCTAAATCACCGTTTTGTAGCTTTATGTATTTTATGTATATGAAAAAAAATCAAGATTGATAGGGGAATAATTGGTTTATTTTAAATATACTGGGTTACCAAATGCTTATTTTGTTTTAGTTTTGTCAGCAGATATATCTCTGATTTTTAAATTTAGCCCATACAGATTTATTCTGTTTTCTTCCTAATTGATCTCAAGTGCCTGCACTGAAACCTGACTCTTAGGAAAATATCTGGGACATACAAAAAAAGGCTAGTGATTAATATTTAAATTTATATTTTGTTTTCCTATACAAAAACATTTTCAAGTGCTATCTTATTAAAATTTGTATGAATTTTTATTTTAACAAGAGAGCCATCTAGGTCCTGATGCTGCAAATACTAACTTTACATCTGTGAGTAGTTCCACTGAAGTCAGTGAGACTACTCATGTTTGAGTGTTTGCTAGATTGGGACCATAGTTTATAAGTTGCCAAATCCTTTTCACTTTATTCTCAAGAAGGCTCCTGTTCACTTTAATGAAGCTAATCATATGAGTAACATAAACACCAGTTGGCTCAATCTCTTCTTTTACATTTTTTTTTGAGGTGGGGGGAGAGGGCATCTACAGCAGAAATAGAAATTGCATATATGAAGGCCACATCTCTGAATGTTAAATAAATAATAAAGATCTTTAAAGGATTTCTAAAGAATCAGATTATTCTGTATTTTATAGGATAAAACATATTTCTGAATTTCACTCTCTTAGAGTGCTGGATACAATATAGAGGAAGTGTTTCATCCTTTTAGAAACAGTTGTTTTAAAATCCAGTTTTGAGCTACACTAGTGCCCAATTATTATGGAAGTTAAATAATTTTTGCTTTATTTCCTGTTTGCTGCAATAAAAACAGATATATTATGGTGACCCGAGTCAGATTTAATCAGGACTTTGAAGATGCTGAAAGCTTGTATAGTGTTCTTCTGAAGCCAGAACCTTAATAATGCAAGAAATCAATTTTTATACATTAAAGGTGTTAACTTTGTACTTACAGTTCTATTCCTACCTGAGAACCAATTTTTACTTCAAGGAAAATGGATTGAGCCTTGTGCAGGGATATTACATCTGTTCAGTGAACTTTTATAGAATAGTGAGATTCTGCAAGTCTAAATTTTGTAGATAACTAAGCCAGTGAAAGGTAGGTAAGTACTTAATTTTTTCCGCTGAAATTTTATTCTGCTAGTCTAGAAATCCTGGTTATTATTTTAGGTAGGGCTGCTTTTATTTTCAGATCATTTGAGGAATAAGAGGCTTTTTTTTTTCTTTCAGAATGTATCAAGAATTAAAATGTCAGGATTATAGGTTTTTTGTTGGCTAAAATTATTGGATACTTGTCTTTGAACCTGAGATTGTTGGGTTGGGCTAGTATCACAATAATTGGAGTAGAAGGACTACCAGGTTACTATTCCTTTCTTCTCCCTTTGTCCTATCTAAAGAACATTAGTGGGTTTATATGCCCTGTGTTGATTGAGGACTAGCTTGACTTGGTAGTAAGTAAGGTTGACCAAGATTGGATGAGGATCTTGAGTGAACAGGACTTTTTTTTTTTTAATCTGATATGTTTTTCTTAATAGTGTCTGCTATAGCACCCCAACGGATCTTAATTAGTTTCCTAGGTACTCATGAATATCTATCTGCCATACAGTATTTGCAGCAACAATTACCAGCAAGTTCTCAACTAATTGACTTTAGAGTGGGTTCCGGGGGGGTGGGGGGGTGGGCAACTGCTGCCTTTGCTCACTGTAACTATCTCATTTTAGGTTGGGGGTAAAAACTTAAATCATTGAACACTTTGTAGAAAATAGGGTTCTCACTTTACTCTGAAGAGAGCACACACTATATACATTAAAACTTATTCTCCCTTTAGAGAAACCAGACATTCAAAAATAAGCCTAAACTGATAAACCCAAATTTAGCCACTCTCACGACCTACAGGAAAGACTCTCCAAGCCCTCTTGTGCTACTAGATTGGAGCTACTTGGACATACCTGCTCTCACTTTCAGCACTTCAGGGGCTGCTCAGTGCCTTACAGTATCAGGTTGTTTGTGTGCTTGCCTAGTTACGCCCCGAGGTAATTTTTTCTTTCTTTCAAAGGTCCCCACACAGCCAAAAGCCAAACTAGAAATGTTCCTTAAATCTGACCTTTGGTCCTTACAGCAATATATAACTTCTTAAATAGCCAGACCTTAACTAAAGATGAGGCCTGAAGTACAAATCCAAAGTTTGTGGCTATTCAGATGCAGACATTTGGCTCACACCTATCTCTAACTATAAACCCCAAAAGAAAACCAGATCCTTCCTTCATTTCTCCCCAAAGGGATGTATGCACTCTCTACTACTCCCAAATATAACAGGATGTGCTAGCCCCTTAAGTCAGGCTTTGGATCAATTTCTAACCTGTTCCTGGTGCCAGTTCAGAGGAATACTGGGATTTGTAGTTCCAAGGGCTGATAAGAGTTGCAGGCTCTGAGGCAAAGCATGCTGGGAAGGGAGCAGGCTGTGTTTAGGGAGTTCCCTTTCTTTAGACTAGTGATTGGCTGGGAGTAATAAAGCTGGGGATAACCTTGCAAATCGGATTATCTTGGAAGGAATCTCAATGAGAACTGGATGGCTGGGAAGGGGAAAGAGGGGGAAATTCATTTATTTTGGGGTGGGAGTATAACCTTGGAAAGGATGAAGATTCCTAGGAAGTAGAACAGGAAGTGGCCTTGGATGGTGAAGCATAGAGGGCATGAGCTGTGGCTAAATGCTTCTTTTTGGGGTGGCTTAAGGATGAAGTTCCTGGTGCTGGTAGATAGTCACTCCTCACTCCACTTCATGAAAGGACACGCGCTTGTGCAGACCCTTGGTGAAGAACCTATGACACAGAGCAGGAGGGGAGAAACAGGGTGAAGAATTCAATTTGGGCTTTTGTTAGCCTGAGGAGAGGCTAGCTGTAGCAATAAATGTAAAACAAATGTAAAGACTATCTCTTCCTCTGGATGAAGAAAGAACTGAGGAGGAAAGTTGCCTGCTGTCTTACTCAATGATAAGGTAGGAGATTGTGATGCATACAAAAGCAGAATATGTTAAAGACCACCCAGCCTATTGCAAACTATTAATTAACTGGGAAAAGTTTGGAATCCTCTTTGTGGTGAATTTCAAGGTGCTTTCTAATGGCAAATATTTTTCTATAGCAGCCCTCACCTGGAGGAGTTTGACGCATGCTCCATTGACCAAAGTTTCCCTGTCTCTAAACTTTACCATAGGTGACAGAATAAGTTTCTATATAATCTTAAAACACGCGTCTTTCTAAATTCCTCTTTCAAAGCAGTGGGAGTCACGGGTGGTTTCCCCCTTGCAGGACTTCCCCTCATATGCACCTTCCCATCATGTGCACACACAAAATACTGTTGCACTCACCTCTTAACACAGGACACTTAACAGAAAATCTGTCCTGATGTTTGATTTCCCCGCCCGCCCTCTAATTTTTTGGAGCAGGATGGAACAGATGTACACAAAGGCCTATAAGCCTTTGTAAATATAAAAATCATCTTGTGTTTGAAGAATTGCAATCACCCAGTGTACTTCTGGTAGATCCAGAATTAGCTAGCTTTTTAGCTGGATGTGATGTTTTGATGACTGGTCAAACCTGCTTTAGTGGTGTTACCTGACTTTGCCGAATGCATTGTCAGGCTGTGGTAACTTTGATTTCAGTTATAAATTTAGCTTTAGTCAAAATGGAATAATTTATCATACATCTAATATAATGTGTGTGAAACATGGGAATATTACACGCTGTAGAATGCATAATTTAAGCCTGATTTTCTGAACTGCTAAGTTGCAGTAGCAGTTCTACTTTTCATTGAAGTACAATATATTTTATATTATGAAATTAAAAAATAAGGTAGCCTCATAACAAACGTAAAGCATTGTGAGAGTTAGTACTGTATCAGAGTTAATAAAAAAAACTCTAGAAACACGTTTGTTCAAATTTTAATACAAATTGTAAAATACCCAAGATGGCAAATATTCCAATGTGCAAATGACATTTAAAATATTGAGTTTGTTCTTGAGGTGCAAGGCGATAGCTGCACTATGACTCTTTCAAACGTCTCTTTTCTTTCATAAGAAAGCACAGCATAATTTTATAGTACTCTGATATCTACAAAACAATGGAAAATTACAAAAATAAGAAAAAATAGTGATGCTTTGTATTATTGTAAGAGATGAAGATTTTAATCTTCTGTTGCTTTGTTCATTCATTTTCAAGGGTAATACGGAACCTGAACCTGTTCCCATGACAAAACCCTTGTGGACTTCATTGGGAACAGGAGCAGAGCTCTAGTCTTATAGTAACAATTCTAGTCTTCTTAAATTAAATGGCTGTCACAAAGGTCATAGGATCTTCTAATTGTATCTGGGACCTTTTCTTTATTCTTATTGGGCCTGATTCTGTTCTCATTTACCATAATATAAATGAGGAGTAATGTTAATAGAATAAATGGAATGACAGTGGTGTAAAACGGCTGAGAGAGAAGAATCCGGTCATCCTCTTCTCATTTGTTGCCTTCAGTGTTTTGCTTTTGGTCCCCTTTTCTGATGCTCACCCATGTGTCTAGATGATCTCATAATTGTGGGATGTTGCTCATAGCAGAGGAGTATGAGACTTCCAGTATCAATGATGGCATTCTAGAATGTTGCATTCTGGTTTATTTGTAGTTAACATGGAAGTGCATTTTATACATGCATAATACTGTGTGTGTGTGTGTGTGCATCCTTTTCAAAAGGTACATTAAAACTTTTCTCTCTGCTGAAGTTCCCTCCCCTGTGACAGTCCAGTTAGCTGAGGAATTCAGCAACTTTATGATCTTAGCTTAATTTTTATTTCAGCTTTGCAGATCATCTTTGAAAAAGAAAATGCAGCCAAAGCACTATATGCACATAAGTATAAAATTTAGTTATATTTGTTTTACCATTTGTAAATAGTTTCTGGAACAAGAGGTTTTGAATGTGTTGGGTTATTTGGCAAGTATAATCAAATTCTCTTCTTCCCTCACTTCCAGCTTTCCAGGATGTTATTTTTCCCTTCTCAGAGCCTAGGGATGTTCCCATTTTACACTGGCTAAGGAAGCTGACACAAATTCCTTTGCATCCCATCAATGTTACTCTATCAACGAAGGCTTCAATGTTAAATGATGCAAAAGATCTTCTCCCTGTTTTCCTCTGCACAACCCCAGTCCCTGTCCACCTGGAGAATAATGAGAGAGAAGGCCACATAACGGAATCCAGTTCCATAGGTGGTTATTTAATCAAAAATAATTTTGTACTGCACTTATTTTTAAAACTCTTGTGAAGGCCAAGATTATAACAGGGTTCAAAAAAGAACTAGATAAATTCATGGAGGATAGGTCCATCAATGGCTATTAGCCAGGATGGGCAGGGATGGTGTTCCTAGCCTCTGTTTCCCAGAAGCTGGGAATAGGCGAGGGGGGATGGAACACTTGATGATTACCTGTTCTGTTCATTCCCTCTGGGCCACCTAGCATTGGCCACTGTTGGAAGACAGCATTGGGCTAGATGGACCTTTGATCTGACCCAGTATGACTATTCTTGTGTTCTTAACCCATTCTGTGCAAATGGAGTTTAGCTATTCCTTAAATATTATTTGTGATATTTACAAAGCATAACAGTTAACACTACTTTTTAAAGTAACCTTTTATAGCTAGAAATCCAGTAAGTCATTTTATCCCCTAAAAATATACATAAGCAAGTGTGTACATTGTAATGTGTAAGAAATGACTCCCACTCAACCACGCACAAACTGCCCTACATTCTTTCCAATATTTGTGTTAAAATGTCTGCAATGCCCTGCATATTAATAATTCTAGACTACAGGTGCCAGCATCATTCTGCAGCTGTTACAGGAGCATTTAATCCCAGGAGGCAGTATCTTTCCCGTCCACAGTAAGATAAATTCTAGTCTCATAAATTCTTAAGCCTGTTGCAGAATCTATCACCCCTTAAAGGTATTTTCAAATCCTAGAAGGCTGAAGACCTTTGGTTTAAAATAAAATGTTAATGTTAGGTCAATTCACATAGATATGTCATCTTTATATGAAAATTAATGGGAACTAACAGAATCTTATAACCCACATGACTCTCTGCTCCTGTTTGAAACCTTAAACAAAGTTTAATAGAGCCTACTATATATCATGCTAAGCAGTGTCTACATTACCATTTTAGGATATTTCATCTGTGCAGTAAATATTTTTGTATCAGTCGGCTAACATTAATATCATATTAGCAAAACAATCAAGTGTGTGTCGAGTGTTGGTTAATTTTAAATTAAGTCTTTCTATTTTACTGCTCACTGAATGAGTGATGTGCTTCTCTCTGGCAAATCAAGGGCCAGATCGCTACAGGAAGAAGCCTCAGCAAGGATCTCCTCCCAGAGTTCCTTATCATTGTTGCTTTGTGGGGCAAAATTCAACTCCCTTCCAGCCCAGAGAAAAACGGAGAGTCTACTCCCAAACCTACAGAAACCCTGATGGAAGGTCCATCTGTGCAATGGCTGTGACAATTTACCCCTGAGTTCACACCCTACACACCATTGTAATAATTTTTGTACAAGGCATGTTTTGTGAGGTAGCATTTTACAAACTCAATTGGCTGATCAATATCACGGCAAAATGCACATAGCAGCATTACATGTAACGTTATAAGCTGAAATCGCAACTAGAAGCATGTTTTCCAGATAAGTCTGGGAAGCTGCCAAACCAGTTCCTGAGCAACAAAAGGCAAGCTGATGCCTCAGCCAGGTGTAAACAAAGCTGATGGACCATTGGCTGCTAAGTGGATGCTCTTTGGAAAGAAAGGGGGCAGGGGCAAAAATCTACACCTCAGCAGAGAAACAGCATGCAGTTCCCTTCCACACACACTGCCTATCACCTAGCTCCCAGCTGGAAAGGGGAGACAGGACTATAAAAAGAAGGGAAAGACACCCCTCGCTCGTTCATTCACTACATCTGAAGAGTCAAAAGCAGCTGTTGGACTCTGGGGGAGGGGCCCTGACCTAAAGAGTTTGGTCAGTAATGCTGCTGAAAACATGTGGTGAGAAAACTTTGCTTTGAATCTAATGTAGTTTGTTAAGTTAGGCACCAGTAGGTGTTTTCTCTTTCTTTTCTTTATAACCATTTCTGACTTTTATGCCTCATTATTGATAGTTACTTAAAGTCTCTCTCTGTAGTTAAGATATTTGTTTTACTGTTTTATTTAATCCAGTGTGTTCAAGTTGAAGTGTCTGGATAGCTCCACTTAGGGCAACAAAGGGTGTGCTCTTTGCCCTTTTCTGAACCTTTTCCAATTCCAATATTTCTTCTTTGAGATGGGGCAACCACATCTGCATGCAGTATTCAAGATGTGGGTGTACCATAGATTTATATAGAGGCAATATGATATCATGTCTTTTGTAATGAGTTGTGCTTATTGATTTGTATCTACTTCATATTTGCAGTAAATTACAAAAAAGCATAAATATCCTTAATTGTTTGCTTACCATAAAATAATTTTTCAGTAACCAGGATCCAGATTGTCTGAATGGATCCATAAGTGGGGAGAGGAGGGCTGTTTTTGTGTGTATCCTCCCTGGCCTGCACCAAAGGTGGAATGCTGCTTTTGTCTCCACACGGGACTTATGTGGAAAGGGTTCTGCAGAGTTTGAAGAAGAGCAGGGAACTAGCTTATTAGGATATCAATATACAAGTTAATATGCCCCCTTTTTTCCTTTCACTTTTGTATGTAATTTTAATAAGAAACTAATAAATATCCGGATAAGTCACTAATTCCAATATGAGGCTGAGGAAGAACACTTCATGGGAACTTCAATAGGGCACAATATACTTCCCCCAGTTTTGGAGCAACACAGTCTTAAAGGGAGAGGTCACATTCAGCATGATACAGCAAGAGCAACTTGAAGGAGAGACCACTCATGCTTCCACCCCATCAAGCCCTGATTTCTACTTTTGGTGAACTGCTTTAGCGAAGTTTGCCCTTTCCATGTAAATGGAGTTATTTCTATAGAGTTAATCAATTTTCAAGACTCAATTCATTCTGTTTATGACACACGTTACTCCCCCATATGCGTAAACAACAGAGCTGCAAATAAATTTTAAGTTATGTGTATACACCAGTGTGGACAATTTTATACATAAAAATGTTATATGAAAGAAAGAGAACCAAAATATAATGAAGTAACAGCACAAAGATGCTTGGCAGATGAGATATAAGTGAACCACAATGCACAAGTATAAACCACATGCCTAACTGAGTTGGGTACATAATGACTACACTGCATAACATCTAGCTGATGGGAATGCAAGTCAACTAAATTAAAATTCCTTTTTGCTCTTGGTGTCATGAGATATTTATGGTCACCCTCACACTCAAATTGTAGGAGTAGCTAGAAATCTGCAATGTGTATGTACACTAGCTTACCTTCTGTCACGATTGCTTCCCAGATGTGCCTTTATATTCAAAATAATCGCTAACACAGTGGGCACCCTTAGAAGTATCTAATAGTTTCTAATAAAAGGCCTGAGAAATCAAGTATGTTTATCATTCACCATAAAAATGCTGCTCCCAGGGCACTGTACACCATGAGGAGCCTTCAAATATTAAATGAATCCTCTTATGATTCCTATATCTTATATGGGGATCTATCTCCTGCCCTCCCAGGGAGATGGTGACTTGATGTTTCTTCCATCTTGTACTAATACTATCAGTCTATGACCCTACCATAGATTATGCTTAGCTGTGTCCATGTCTCCAGCTCTAATGTTCAATCTCTTTTACTCTCTTTTTGTTGGGCCAGTCTTAGGGCATGTCTACACTGGCAGAGTTACAGCGCCAGGAGTTACAGCACCTCAGAGAGTGCTGAAGGGAAAGCTATGTTGTGTGTTCACACTGTCAGCTGCCTGAACAATAGTGTGTTCACACTTGCGGCACTTGCGACGGTATTCAGAACGGTGCACTCTGGGCAGTTATCCCACAGAGCACCTCTTTCTCTTCTGCCACTAAGAGTTGTGGGAAGGCGGAGGGGGTCATGGGGCATCCTGGGTCCTGTCCCAGTGCCCTGTGATGCATTGCTTCACATCCCAGCAGTCCATGTGCTTCCGTACGCATTTGGCGCCATCTTTCAATGGTTTGTGAAATGCATGCCTTGCCTCTTCGGGCTGCAGGAATGTGACATTGATCTCGCCACGCATAGTAGCTATGACATGAGATTGCTTTTGGCATCATGGAGGTGCTGACCATAGTGGAATGCCACTTTTGTGCTCGGGAAACAAGCACTGAGTAGTGGGATCACATCATGATTAGGGTGACCAGATGTCCTGATTTTATAGGGACAGTCTCGATATTCGGGACTTTTTCTTATATAAGCTCCTATTACCCCCCACCCCATCCCGATTTTTCACACTTGCTGTCTGGACACCCTAACTGTGATGCACGTCTGGGATGACAAGCTGTGGCTGCAGAACTTTTAGATGAGGAAAGCCACATTCATGGAACTGTGTGGTCAGCTCACCCCAGCACTGTGGCGCAAGGACACGAGAATGAGAGCTGCCCTGCTGTTGTAGAAGCATGTGGCAATTGCACTGTGGAAGCTGGCTACTCCAGACTGCTACCGGTCAGTCGCTAACCAGTTCAGAGTGGGAAAGTCGACCATCGGACGCATGTTGATGGAAGTGTGCAGGGCTATTAATCGCAGCCTGCTTTGAAAGACTGTGACTCTCGGCAATGTACGTTACATTATGGATGGCTTTGCACAAATGAGCTTCTCTAACTGTGGAGGGGTGATAGATGGCACGCATATTCCAATTCTGGCACCAGACCACTTAGCCACTGAGTACATTAATCGCAAAGGATATTTCTCAGTGGTTCTCTAGGCACTTGTGGATCACCATGGGCATTTCACAGACATTAACAAAGGCTAGTCTGAAAAGGTGCATGATGCATGCATCTTCCTGAACACTGGCCTGTTCAGGAAGCTGCAAGCAGAGACTTTCTTCCCAGATTAGAAGATCACCGTAGGGGAAGTTGAAATGCCCATTTTGGTCCTGGGAGACCCTGCCTACCTCTTAATGCCATGGCTTATGAAGCCATACACGGGGCAATTTGACTGCAGCAAGGAGCAGTTCAACAACAGGCTAAGCAAGTGCAGAATGACTGTTCAGTGTGCTTTTGGCTGTTTAAAAGCCTGCTGGCCCGGTCTCTATGGGCCAATGACAATATTCCTATGCTTATAGTTGCGAACTGTACACGCCATAATATTTGTGAAGGGAAGGGTGAAAGCTTCACTGAGGGCTGGACCATAGAGGCTCAGCACTTGGAGGCTGAGGCTGAACAGCCAGAGACCAGTGCTACTAGAGGGGTGCAGCATGGATCAGGGATGCCTTGAGGCAGCAATTTGAAGCCAAAAGCGACTAATATTTGTTGCTATGCACGGGAGTGCAGTGCTTGTAATGCTATGAGATGATTGGTGAAGGCGATTCAATATATACATTTAACATAAGTGTATGTTGCTTTGCAGGTCTCTTTTTGCTTTTAATTAATAGAATAAAGATTGCTTTCAAACCAACACAATTCTTTTATTAAAAAACAACAACCGGAAGAGAGAGTCAAACCAAAAAAAAACACCATCAGCAGGGACGGGGATGGGGGAAGGGAGGGTCCTGGGACGGCTAAAGATTTGTGTATGTCCAGGGATCATACCCATCCTTCTCCTTTGGAGTACAATGCAGCGGGTACTGTGCTTCAGCAGGGCCAAACTGCAGAGGGATGGGTGTTGAGTGCAGTGGGTAGTGGGAGTCCACAGTGCTGGACTGTGTGGGGGGAGGAGTGGAACGCTGCGGGTATAGACTGGAGCCAGGAGGTTGATAAGAGTGTGTTGGAAGTGTCTGGGGGGAGCATGGGAAAGAGTTTTGCGACAGCGGCTGCATGGGAAGGTGGGTGTGGAGCTGCTCAATTTGAAGAGCTAGTATCACCAGGAGTGTCTCTCCTTGGCGCTCCATAACCTTTAAGAGCCACTCTGTGGCTTCATTCTGCCGTGTCACGTTCTCTTTTCAGTCACTCTTCTCGTTGTCTGCCACTCCTTCAATTCCTGTTTCTTAGTGTCGGAGTGCATCATAACATCATGCAGAAAGTCCTCCTTAGTTCTTCTTGTCCACTTTCTAATTCTGCGTAGCCGTTCAGCCACCGATAACAAAGAGGGAGGATGGGCTCCCAAGGTCATTTCTGTGAAGTTTAAACACAACATTTTACAGAAGCAGTATTGTTTGCAACACACACAACACTGATTCAGTCATTTAAAACACAGCCAGTACACACACACACCTGTAACTAACTAGCTGATCCCAGGTAAGCACACATGAGCCACAAGATCCCCAAAATGGTGAGTAGCCGCAGGGGCAGGGTAAATCACTCTTCCTGGACCCTGCTGTACACTGGGCATGTGGCTCTTGGGGAGAGCCAGCCTGATAATCATTCCTGTCCCCACTCTTTCCACAGGATGTGATCATTATGGAAGATATCTCGCTGTTGACCCTCAGCAGTGACTCAAGGGAGGATCTTCTCCAAGACTGCGGCTTCCGCCCTGGTCCCTATGTGGTGTGCAGCAATGCTCACCCACCCCCCGTGATGGCACAGTGGCACTGGAAAGTTACCATTAATGGGGCAAGAAACAAAGCAGCTCTGCCTAAGAACCTGCGGCAGCAGATTGTTCAGTATCTCCATAAGAGTTTCCAGGAGATCTCTGAGGGAGATTCTCATGAAATGAGGGAGTCAATCAACAGCCTATTCCGCTTATCAGACTAGACATGCGGTGGGAGACAAGCCTACTTTCTGCAACTCTCTTTCCCCTAACAACTCGCTTTAGCGATTCCCAAAATCAAATCCACTTGCCAGGGGCTCCTCACCTGTTTACGCTTTGCCAACATCTGACAGTTGTGATTGGCTAGCCTCCTCTGGGATAGAAAAGAGCTCCTGACTGCATGCATCTCTGACCTCCAAGTCATCCTCTGCCTTTGGGTCCCCCTCCCCTGCCACATACTCATCCAAGATTTCCTCCTCCTGGCTTGGTACATTTTGACTGGCACACGAGCTACCAAAATATCCACAGGGTCTTCGTGGTGGAGGTGGGGTCGCCGCCAAGTATCGCATCCAGCTCTTTGTAGAATTGGCAGCTCAGGGGTGCCTCCCTCGCCTTGTGATAGGCATTCCGCAGCTCCTTCACTTTCACCCTGCACTGCAATGTGTCATGGCCCCTTTCTGTCATGCATCGTGAAGTCTTTTCATAGGAATCATAATTCCTACGGCTGGAGCGCAGCTGGGACTGGACAGCCTCCTCTCCCCAAATGCTGATGAGGTCCAGCAGCTTGGAGTGGTCATCTGAGGGCAGGGCAGTAGAGTTCAAACTGATCACCAGAGAGGCGAGAACAGGCATTGTGGGCAGAGGTGAAAGTAAGCCGGTGTGGTCCGGTACGGCGTACCGGCAAGAGCCAGTATGCCGTGCTGGACCGCATCGACTTCCACGGCAGGGATTGAAAGGGCTCTGGGCTGCCCGTGGCTGCAGGCAGCCCAGAGCCCTTTAAATCCCAGCTGCGGCTCCGGCGGCTGGACTGGGGTGGGGATTTAAAGGGCTCAGAGCTCCCCGCCGCTGCGGGCAGCCCAGAGCCCTTTCAATCCCGGACGCAGCTGAGATTTAAAGGCCTCAGAGCTCCCCGCCGCTGCGGGCAGCCCAGAGCCCTTTAAATGCCGGCGGCGGCTCCGGCGGCAGGGCTGGGGCCGGGATTTAAAGGGCTCAAAGCTCCCCGCAGCTATGGGCAGCCCAGAGCCCTTTAAATCCTGGCTGGGGCTGGGATTTAAAGGGCTCAGAGCACCCCGCAGCTCCGGCGGCCGGGCTGGGGCCAGGATTTAAAGGGCTCCGGGCTTCCCTCAGCGGCAGGAGCTCTGGGCCCTTTAAATCCCTGCCCCAGCCCCGCAAAGCTCGGGGTTCCCCCTGGCGGCCAGAGCCCCGGGCCCTTTAATTTGCCCCTGAGCCCCGGGGGGCTCCCAGCCACCTCTGCAGCGGGGCGTCCCTGGCTGATTTAAAGGCTCTGGGTCTCCCAGTCACAGCTGGTTCCCAGGGCCTTTAAATCTTGAGAGGCCACACCTCTTCTGGATGAGGCCACGCCCCCCTCAGGACTCCGGCAGTACCGGTAAGTCCTGTAAGTTACTTTCACCCCTGATTATGGGACACCTCCCGTAGGCCAATTGCAGCGCTGTAATCGACCAGGGTGTAGCCCCAGCACAGAAAGCTGTATGCCTCTCAGTGGGGTGGGTTTTTTTACAGTGCTACAACTGCACAGTTTCTGCACATTAAGTGGCTTGGCAGTGTTCACACCTCGGGAGTTACAGCACAGAAAACTGCTTTACTGTGCAGAAACTTGCCAGTGTAGGCAGGGCCTTATGTTTTGTAGCACCCCAAGCAAGAGTGGTACCACCTGTTTTGCATTTTGAATATCATCTAGCCAGCACCCAATACAGTGATACTAATAATTAGTTGATATAAGAAACCTGCAAAAAATTATATACTGTAATGCAAATATGACTCTTGAATTGTGAATAAAACATTGTGAGGCATGCTGTCCCTTAAAAATAAGCCTTGTTCAGTACATTTCCTTGAAAAAATAGGTTGCTCAATTTAGTGGCAGTCCCGAAATCAGAGTGTCAGTTCCCATCTTGCCCTACCTTTCCCACTGCTAGAGAGAGAGAGAGGGAATAGTGGGTGGTGAGGGAAGGGTAGGCAACATTAACACCTGACACTTTCAATGATGGGTGCTCAAGGTGCCATAGGCACAGATATTACAGCTGTGAAAGTGATGCTGAACAGAGGAAAAAAAATGATTCTGAGCCTTGGATTAACTGAACTTGGCATAGCTGGTGGTGGGAGGGAGAAATAGGTGTGGCAAGGCACTTGTATGTTATCTTTGATCATCAAGATTCTGGACCTGGGTGGGGACTAGTCTGTTCCCTCACAGAAGCTAGAGTTGCCCTCAGGTTGCTCTAACTTATTCTGCTGCAAAAGCCCATTGGGAGGGGTGTGGCAACTGTGAATAGTTGTAGGGCACAGGCACTCTGGTGCCATGCCCAGGTCATGCTCCTTATTTGAACTGTGTAATTTAGAGCTGTTCTGCTGGTACTATTCCTCTTAGTGCATTCCTTTATGCTGGGGAATTCCTAAGGAGTCATAGGGTTGCCAACTTTCCAATTTCTGAAAACTGGACACCCCTCCTCCTGCTGGGGAGCTATGCCCCACCTGCCTGGTGCTCCTGCTGGAGAGCTGGGTCAGGGCATGGGGGTTTCCCCCGCTCCCCAGCTGGAGCACTGGGTGGTCAGAGTGGATCAGGGCATGGGGGTGCCCCAATTGGTCAGAGCTCCTGGGCCTGGGCCTTATTGGCCTAGGGGCTAATCTGCCACTGGAACCCAGAAATGCTGACTCCCAGTCCTCCCTGCTCTAACCACTAGTCTCCACTCCTAGCTCCCAGGCCTCCAACACCAAGGCAAGGGACGGTCTCAAACACACCCAGGCTCCCCCTGCGCTTCCAGATCTGTGGAACTGGAATCAGGGGCTGAAAACTGGACCATCTGGGGAACTCACCCCATGGTTTGTAGCCATCCTCCCTCGGCAGACACGACCCACTCGCCCTGTCTGGCTCCAGAAAACTTACACAGAAATATTGGTTCTGGGGTCTCCCCACTTCTCCTGAGGGATTTAATGAGCCTCCACTCCTGGTTCCTCTGCACCCGACAGTGAGGGGCTCTTGGGGCCCTGGCTCCTGGGCTACCTCGGCTGCAAAGCACCAGAGCCTGCCAACTTCTGCCATCTGGAGCGAGCAGGCAACCGAGTTCCCAGGGAGCACTGCCACGGGGGGTGGCCGGGCTCCTACCTGGGTGGTGATCGTGCCGTGTACAGAGCCGGGACTAGCAGCCCATCCCGGGCTGGCCCTTCAGGGGAAGTGGCCACACGTGGCACAGTGCGCCGAGTCCGGGCCCCTCTAATACCAGGAGGGGGTGAGCAGAGCAGGGCCAGGAGCTGCTCTCCAAATGGCTCCTCTCCCTACATCTGCGCCCACGGATAGTGGGCTGCTTCCTTCCTTCTCGTGGCCTCTCTGGCATGCTCGGGAAGCTTGCCCTCCCCTTGCCTGCTCTGCTCGCAGTGCCGCTGTGAACCTGGGGGCGCTCCCCTTCCCCAACCCTGGGCTAGCCCCCTCCTCAACCAGAGCCACCTCCTCGGCCTATGAAAGGCCCCCTGTAGATGCCACTGAGGCTCTCTGTCTTCTTTCTGCCCTCTCGGTGGGGAGGCTGATTGTGGTTACTCTGGTAACCAGACTTTTAGTGTCCAGTCAGCAGTGCTGACCGGATACTGTCAGGTTCCCTTTTCAACCGGATACCTGGCAACCATAAAGTCGTACCGTTGTAAAGGAGCTACAGCAGAACCTAGACCTGGACCCAAAGAGCCAAACATGGCCCAAAGGACAGTACTTGACTCCCAGCCTTAGATCATCCCTTGCTTTACCAATTGTTGGTCGTCTGAATTTTTTAAATATAAAAATGTATTGTATGTCTGATTTGTTTTGAAACAGTGCAGAGAAAACTTATTGGCAGCTGATGTGAAGCTCTCAGACTTTACCATTTGTAGGCAGGTATGAACCTCCTGACCTGAGGAGGGGAGTGTGGGATTCCAGCTAATCCAAAATTTGTTGAATAATGTATCTAACTTCCCAATATTTTAAAGCAAATTATGCAATTGATTCTATCACCCATTTTCTAGCTATTTGTCTACCATACAGAGCAAATACTTCAGCAACCGTATCCATTGGCAATAGAGAGTACCTGAACAGTACGTCAAATGAAATATCAAAAAAAGGTATTTTGTTTTGCTCAGCTAGAGATGGGATATCTTTATAGTAGAGGTGCATCTGTACCAAAACCCCGCAATCAAACACTCCCAAACTTTACTGGGAAAGGGGAAGGAAGGGTAATAATCTGAACTCTGACCCAGATCTGATTTTTGGGGCTTGAGGCCATCTCCAGTTAATATCATAGAGAACCTGGGGAAGGTCATATTAGGAAAGTCCTGTTTGCCCTGATTCTTTCTCTGCTGCTGACTGTGGGAGGGCCAGGGAATAGGGGAGAGGGTAATCATGTTAATGAGTGGGGGGGCAGCTTGCTGACGCCTCTCAGACCCCAAAGGCGGACTGGGCTTCCCTTCCTCAAACGCCTGGAAGCTTTGGTTATGCGCCATGCAGAGTCTGGGGCGGCTGGGGAGGAGGCGGTATCTGTTGCTATTCAGCTTCCTGGGTTCATTAGTAGTCTCCGTGTGTGGCTCTGCTCTGAAGCAGTCACACAAAAGAGCTGGTGCGGCTGGTCCCGGTCAGTCTGTGAGGAGCAGGAGTGGCGGCGAAGGGGCGGCATAGTCCCAGGCCAGGTAAGGGGGGGTGAGGAGGTAAAACCCCGGCAGCCAGCCCGGCACTGGCGCTTGCTAGGGCTTTGCTCCCAGAGGGGTCAGCAGAGAAAGGGGCCGGCCGAGTGGGAGCCTTTGTGCCCCAGGCGCGGGGGGCGGGAGGGAGCCGCTGTAGACACCTCCCCCGCTGGGAGCTCCCTCAGGAGCGGGGAGTAGGATGCTGCAGTGCTGGCAGGGAAATAGTGTGTGCAAGCCGCTTGAATGCCTTGCAGTGTGTGTGTGTGTGTGGGGGGGGGAGGGGGTTAGATGCTGCATGCAAGTCCCACTCTCCTATCCCAAGCTCCTTGCAGTTTGTATGTTTGTGTGGGGGGAGGGGACCAGACGCTGCATGCAAGTCCCATTCTGTTTGTGTGGCAGATACTGCATTCAAGTCCCACTCCTCTACCCTGACTGAGCTCCTTGCAGTGTGTGTCTAGAGGAAGGGGACAGATGCTGGATGCAAGTCCCACTCCCCTACCCTGAGCTCCTTGCAGTGTGTGCTGAAGGAGGAGGGGGGCAGATGCTGCATGCAAGTCCCATTTTCCTACCTCGAGCTCCTTGTCCTGGTGGGATGCTGATAACAGGATATTGCATGTAGTCTCTCCCTCCCCCTAAACCAATTGACCAACCACATTTTAGCTCCAGCTAGTGGGGGGAAATTAAGCTCCTTGAAAGGGGTCCGTGGGGCGGAGAACTGCCTGCAGTGCAACCCTTGCAGAGCGAGGATTTTGCTGCCACCAAATCTCATCCCCATTCTCTCGCTGTTGCGGGGGAGGAAACCAATCCTGCCAGCAGTGCAAAGAGAAGCCAGATTGGAAAGAGACTCCAGCAGGAAGAGTGTAATTTTACTAATATGATAGTTTATTTAATGTGTAGCAGCTGATGAGAGAGGGCATTGCTTGGTCGATCTGTTGCTATTGTCTTGAAAGGTGATGGTATTTATATAGCTGTGTCTGGTGCAGGGATGGATTCAGAAGATGTTCTCTGCCTGGTACAGAAGAGCTTTTCTTTCTTTCTATTGTGGTAACATAGTGGTGGCAGGGAAGCTTTAATGCAGCTGCCTCATTTCAGTCAGATGAGAACTGGAAATGGGAAGTGTTTCTATCCAGAAAGTTGCTGCTGCTGGAATCACCTTTTTCTCTGACTGCAGTCAATGCTGTATTCTGTTTTTTTTTATTTTGTGCTTCTATCCCTCTCCTACTAATTTATATATTCAATATTTTAGAGTGTGACTTTTACAATTTTTGTTATTACCTCATTATCTAATATGTTGTCTGGAATGTGTGTATATGTACATGTGGAAGTTTATATAGTGTGTGTACGTATATTTAATTGTCAGTACCTCGCTTTGAAGTGTGTGTGTGTATGTATGTATGTATGTATATCTCCACACATTGCTCATCTACAGTGCTGGAGAATTCAAAGTTAATTTGTCTTAAGATCAAAAAACACAGAAGAGAAGTCTTCATGTAATGCACACTTCTTAGAATTTATATTTGTTTCTGGTTTATCATGCCTCCAGCGTAGCAACTGAATTAGAGCTTTTGATCACCCCCCCCCCCCACCCCTTCTCCTTCATAATGAGGTCTGGAGGGAAAAGCTACTCAATTAAAAATTCTCCACTTCATTTTTCTTAGAGTAAACAGCGTGATAAATTATAACATAATTTCCCCCCCATCCCCTTTACCAGCTTTACTATGATCAGATGATGTTTTTTTTGGTATTGCTAGAGGGGAAGAGGGGGTCCTGTGTGTATGAGGCTGTATGTTCAATAGGGAAGAATTGGCATGCTTTGCCTTAACAATTGGCAATCTGTACTTTTTGATTTACAAAGTTAGTTTTCTCAGTACCCTTCTGTTGGTGGTTATATATGAGCAAGGGCATAAAAGAAGAATTCAGTAAGGTTTTCTTTTTCTTATTTCTATGTAATATAATCTTTATATAGGTATACTTTATAGTTGCTTTCTACTCTGCCTTTAGACGGTTTAAAAAGACCAACCATCTTAGCTTTGCAAACAGGCCATAGTAATTTAAGTGATGATTTTCAATCATCCTAGCCTGTCAAGAGATCCACAGAATATCACAGAAATGGTGGTGTTTTTGCAGGAGGGGTATTTTAGGCATTTACTGAGTCTATTGCTCAACAAATCTTATTAGTTCTGCAAGCCAGTGGAACTATAGATAAAAGAAGATAATAGCTACAGGGCATCTTAATTTAACTTGGATATCTGTAGTGTGCAGTATATTATGGCATATAGTGATAAAATAGTAAAGGATTTTTTGTAAATAGTTTAATATTCTTGTAGTTTCCCATGCGAGACTGTAAGCCATCCAGGAGTTATGGCTATGATATGTGCAGATACTTGTCTACATCTTGATTTTTCTGATTTTAGTCGACTGTACTGAGAAGCTATGTTTTGGAAATGAGTTGTCTTACTGGCTGGGGTTAAAATTGAAAACTCTGAAACTGACACTTCTCAATATGTCTGAGTTGTACAGACCTTTCTTAGGAAGATGCAGAGAATTACATAAGTTTTTTTTCTCCTATTCCTTCTACCGTGTTTAACTTCATCTTATTACTATGGATAGGTGGGAAAAGCAGCTGTCTTGACACTCTTTGTGTTAGTACATCTGCTGGTCTCTATGTATGTGTTTCTTTCTTGCAGACCTGCTCTTTGTAGGCTCTGGCTCCTTGAGACTTAAACTTGCATTTTCTAGTATATTAGCCCTTCTTCTTTCTGTTTTTCAACTAATGTTGCTGACTAGAAGCAACCTCATTCATGTCAAAAAGAGGCAAACCAAATTAATCATAACCTTTTCCCCTTCCCCATTTGCTGCTGCTTACCTTTTTAAAGTAATTTTTTAAAATATTTAGAAAACACCATTGCTGCCATTGGTGTAGGATGGATGCTCTAGATGAGAGGAGTTAAATGAGATCTGTGATGGGAACTCTTCAAAACTGAGCTCAGTTTTGGGGAAACAAACTTGTTTGGAGATGGAAAACAGCGTAAAAATATGCCAGGATTTGCCTTCCTGTATCATTCTGCCTCTGTTGGAGGTGGAGCACAGATGTCACAGACTTTCACCCACTGTGCTTGATGAGGGGTTGGGCATGTGCAGAGAAAGGGCTTTCGCTTTTCACGGCAGGGAATATAGCTTTGGTTAAACCTGCCCAAATAGCATATCCGAGAATGTTTCTCACTGCTTCTGATTTTCTCCCCTCCACCACTCATCCTCCCATCAGCAAAGGCAACTTCGCCAACCTAGTGAAAGGATAGATTGTTTCTGCATGATATGTACTATAGCTTATGTGGAGAAACATGCAACATTAAGCTTTGTTTTTTTCCTTAAGGAAACCTAGTGGGATGGTCTCAAAGTTCATGCCCAAGCTGTGGTTGGTCAAAAGAATTAGTTCTAATAGGCTTCAAGCACCTAACTTTCAGCTACCAGCAGTTTATGCTACAAGGCAGGAGACACCAACATTACTAAGTTTCTTTATTTTTGTATTATTTTTTCCTGTAATCCTTTCATCCTTTTCCTTTCTTATATATAGAGACTTGCTTAAAATACATTAAAAAAAATTATTCAGGGATCAAGAGAGACAAATGACATAGTAGGTAGATAAATTGCCTGACTTTTGGAGGCATTTATAGCTCAAAATAGGAAAGTTTTCCTTCCTCCTCTTCCATCTTTAGCTGAAGAAAAATGAAATATATAATAAATTTAATTAATTAACATGAAAATGCATGAACTGGGGGGACTCTCAGGTCCTCCTCATGATATGTGATCTGTGTTGCACTCTGGTCCACCTTCACCAGATTGTAGGATTGAGACTTTTGTTTGAAATGTGTAGCTCTTGCATTAATAATATTCTTGTGATCCTCCGTGATACTTCAGCAAAAATAAGCAAAAATCTTATTGCAGGTACAATTGATCCTATATTTCAGGTACAGAGTTCAAATCCTGTTTAGGTTATGTTTTTATGTTTAAAAAAATCATATTACTCTGCTCTGTGTCAAGTTTCAACAATTATCTTTATTATTCAAAAATATTTATTGACCAAAAATACTTTTCTTTTGGTTGAAGAACCAAAATAGAATGTATGCGGCAGTCTTATTCTCCAGGACATGAAGAATTTGTGTGTACCCTCTACTATTCAGCTTCTTCTGACAGCCCCTAAGGACTTTCCCTTAAGGACAAGTGTGAAGATGGAGAGGGGAGTTTGAAAATAGGGTTCAGGTAGCCTTGTCTGTGTGTCTCAGTATATCCAGATAACATTCTTCTGAACGTTTATCTAGATAAATTTCTGGATGGTTAGCCAAACACCAACACTTGTGAAAATACTCTGACATCCACCAGAATGCACCCGAGCCCTGCCATTTTATCTGGAGAATTGTACCGGGGGTACTCATCTTTGAGCAGTTGGCAACTATTTGAGGGTAATTTTTGTCTAGAAGGTTATTACTAACACCTTGGATAGTTAAGTGATTGCGAGCCATGCAGGTACCCAGATAAGGTTTTATCACCTGTACGTTAATAGCTTGTCTCAACTTTAACAAAAGTCAGTGCTCATTGGCATGTTTTTTCCATTGTATTTATTTAACTTAATGGACTCTCTCTGGTGTCTGATATTGTATTGTGGGAGATGCTCAAAGGCACAGGGCAGTTGATTGTGCATCTGCCATTGACTTTCAGTGAGAGTTAGGTGCCTAACTGCACATCATGCCTTTGAAAATCTCCCCCTCATCTTTACAGTTTCCCATAATCTATTTTGGATGTTGTGTATTAAAGTTTTGATTGAGACTTTTCTACGTGAGCAATTGCGTCTAATAAAATGCTACTTTGTCCTCTTATGATGCCTTTTTGCCCAAGGATCTTGCAGTCACTACAGAATAGGGGTCTGGCCCTGCAAACCTTTCCCTCATGGAATTCCACACATAGGAAGATGGGTCTTGCCAGATCCAGTCGTATGGTATTTTTGAAGTAACTTCAGTGAGAGTCTTGCCTCATTATAAAGCAGAGGTCCCCAGACTGTGGGGTGCACCCCCCTGGGGGGGGCACAGAGGAACGTTCAGGGTGGGTGCAGCTAGAGTTGCCAATTTTGGTTGGACATATTCCTGGAGGTTTCATCACATGACAAAATATTTAATTAAAGATTAATCTCTAATTCCTGGAGACTCCAGGACAGTCCTAAAGGATTAGGTGCAGCTGGGACCTGGGCCAGCCCCCACAGGGGGTGGGGAGGGATTGCCACCCAGCTCCGCTCCTGGCCTCACACCCCCAGCTGTGGCCCCTGCCTTGGCCCCCTTACTGCTGTCCACATCTCCCCTGCTGCCAGCCCTGGTTTGGGCATGGACAGGAGTAAGGGGGGGCATGAGGTAAAAAGTTTGGGGACGACTGTTACAGACTGTTCCTTTGGCCCCACTAGGTGTGTCCCGCAGCACACTTGTAAGGTGGCCAAAGGAAATGTGCTCACTGACTAACACTGAAATGCAGTCACCTCTGCTCTGAAACAAAGCAGCTGCAGCTCACAGCAGCCTTATAGAACAGGTTTTAGGGCATGAAGTGAGGAAGAATAACAACACTGTGTCCAATTGAAATGGCAAAGGAGTATTTAGGGAAACAGAGGGTTATAGGCTACAATGGAATTGGTTGAGGCAGGGAGGGGGAGAAATGCTGATCCCTTGTTCAGTGGCATTTAAGACTTCAAATTAGGTTGTCCAAGAAAACATTTTTTTTATTTTATTTATTTTTTTTTTTAGGGTGGGTGGCAGGGATGGTTTGGTCCCATTCTTTCAAGTAAATTAAAATGAGATATTGTTGCTGCTTTGATTGTGTAAAAAGCATTTCTCTGCTTTCTGCTTCTTCTGCTTTTGTTTGTGTGGGTGACAGCTAAATGATGATCTTTGATCACTGACTTTGGTGTGCTGGCCTGACTTGTTGCTCAGTATACACGGTAGATACCCTGCAAATAAACCTCTAGCCTCAAAGGTGTCATCAAGAGCTTAAAGTTGCCTCTTGGGGATTTGAATAGTAAAATTCAGAGATGTCTTTCAAAATACATTTTGTTTAATCCTTTTCTTGTTTGAAATCCAAACTCCAGCTTAAGGTTGTGCCCAACACAATGCACAACATGGAGTCTTGTGTGTGTGTGTATATATATATATATATATGGCTGAACATAATTTGACAACCTGTATAATGTCTTTTTGCCCAAGGATCTCACAATCAGGCCAAATTCCGGCCATCCAGTACTGATCTGATTCTTTAGCCTTGATCTCAAAAACTCCTAGAGCTGTTTTTCATCCCTGCATGTTGTCCCAGATTCTAAGTCTACTATGTCAGTAAAGAGTACAAGGTTTCTTGTCCTGCATAAATGTGTTGTACATTGATTGGTACTCAGCTACAGACATGTCAGTGCATACACAGTAATAAACTTAGCCTTCTATACAGAAACAAAGTGTGTGAGGTAATATCTTATATTGGACCAACTTCTCTGAGAGAGAAAAGCTTTTGAGCCACTCACAGCTCTTCTTCAGGCCTGTGTGGCTTGAAAGCTTATCTCTTTCTCTCCAACAGAAGTTGGTCCAATACAAGATATTACCTTGTCTCTCTGATATCTTGGGACCATCATGGCTATAAGTACACTGCACTAGCCTTCTGTATGCATTTCTGAGACACTGCAATAGCCCCTCTAAAGTCTGTCTTTTATCCTAACATAATATGTCAAGATTAAAGCTATTTTTGGCCTGCAAGTTCAAGTATGTGTGGTTTAAAAAAATACAACCCTCTAAATCTAGAAGCAAATGCTTAGCAACTGTACACAGTATATGATGAGGTGGCAAACTTTGGATCTCCTTGTTGCATTTTATGGAGCAGTTGTATTAGCAAAATCTTGTGGACACATGATACCATAGGGAAGTTCTGTAGATCCCTTACAGTGGTTCTTATTCCTTGCAGCTCTTTAACAGGTCTGATTTCTGCCTCCAGTCAAGGCAGGCTGGGAGTGATCACATCCCTGAAATCCAGCCAGTGTAAATTGACCCCAGTGGCTACAGGAAGGCTTTACCAGAGGTTCTGCTCAGAGCAACAAGAGAACAAAACAACCAGAATGGATCCTCTTTAGTTGGTTTATTAAATTTTAAGCATTACTGGGTTGTTACTTAGCTTTGGGGCTCTGCGGCAAACACCTCCTTCTTGAGACAGCAGGTTCCAGCACAACATGTTTGGACAGGTCTCTCTGGCAGGAGCACTTCATGGACAACCAAAGGGATAGAAAATTTGACAGAAATGCCTGGGCTAATTGGAATTTTGCTAAACATCATAGGTCGGCTATTACCACACCTGCTGGACTAATGGGACCTTGCTCATGCTGCAGGTTGGCCATTGCCACACCATTTTCTCTACCCCTTTCTTCCAGAACTAGCTGTGTGGATGAGAGGAAAATGTCCCAGACATGGAGGAATGAGCAGATGATAAGGAGCCTCTTGGCTCACTGCTTATTTCTGACTATTTCCCCATACCCTTTAACAAAGTGTGAATCAACCTTTATGTAACCCTGCTTCACTCACTTTGGGATTCAGTGATTTCAAAATAGCTGCCACATGTGAGGGCTTCCCTGCACCCCTTCATCAAACACGCTTATGGATCACCTATAAAGTTTAAGGAGCCCACCTAGGGATCATCTCAAGGGTGAACATTTCCAGTGTTCCACTTATTTCTATAACACAGGCGTGGGGTTAGAACTCACCAAGGAAGAACCTCAGAATCAGTGTTTTGAGGAAGAGTAATTTGAAAGCATTCTCAGGAGTATTGTGTGGACCTGTATTCCTTCATATAGGCCTTCTGTAAAAGGAAGTGTGGGATGAAGTGGGGGACAAGGAGAGTTAATCCATTTGCAAGAAACCTGTTCTGATTGATACTCCCAAAGTTGATGCCAATCTAGTGTCTGGTTAAAGACATGGCAAGTCATTAGTTAAAAGAATAATATAATAATAAAAGCAAGGTCCCTTCAGCAGCGCTTCTTAATCTGCTGCCTCCATGTCTTGTGCTAGAGCCAGGCCTGCATGGTCAGACTTCTGTTGTGAGATTGCATCCCCACCTCCCCTGTTCTCCTAACTGAGATTTACAGTAAGAGCAATGAGCTGTAACTGTCTCTCAACCACAACACTAGCTCTGCCTGATGCCATGGAAAGCCAAACCCCAGGTAGCTGGTAACTTAAGCGTCCCATTGGGCAGGTGTTGCAATGACTATGAATAGATCTGTCATGGGAAACCCATTTAAAAAAAAATCTGAGACCTTGCAGCTCAAAAAGAAATTTAGAATTTATGGGTATTGAAAATCCTTTGATCCAGCCTAAAATTAATGGAGGTATGTCCAGCTTCCTGATTAAATACACAGATGCCTCTCATGCTACTCAATGTATCTCCTTCTTTCAAAGAAGCATGACTGCAGCCAGACTCTGTGTAAGGTGGTCCCCCAAACAGAGGGCAACTAGCAGGAAATTTCAAAGTGTTGTTTCTTTGAAAGTGTGCAGTACTACAGCAAGAGTGTGACTCTTAGGCAGAGACATATAGCCTGGCTTACATCTTAGAAGTAAATGCAATTCCAAACCCAATTTTATTGACCTCCTTCCTCTTCTTCCAACTGATTTGAAATATCAGAATATGAATACTGCAGAATACCAATCAATCCCACAGAGAACAAGAAGGCTTAGCACTCTAGTGCCCAAGCATTCAAAAGATAGAAGTGCACTCAACCAGAAGCTCTTGAACAGACTAGTTCAGGGATGGAGACCCTAAATTCCACCTTAGCAGGAATTTACAAAGGACTTTTTTTTTCCTATCAATAGATGTAGAGAACACCTATCTACATATCATTATCCTTTCAGAGGATAGATCTCTGCTTCACATGCAGCAGACAATGTTACTGATACACTTCTTCACCTTTTGGCCTACCTGCCTTTCTAGGGGAGTTTTCCAAAATGCTAGTTAATATTGCAATTTCCTTGGGAAGAAAACAATTAATGTTACCCATTCTAAGATGATGGTCAGAGGTGCACTCTTCTTGGAAAAGGCTCACCTGAATCAGATGAAGTCCACATTTAAAGTGTGGGCTACTCTAGCACTTTCGTTGAAGTATTTCCCATGTACAGAAAAGCAAATCCATGATTATGAGAGTCAAACATGATTGTTTATAAAGAATTCTGTCTACACTGGAACACTTTATTGTTCTATAGTCGTTACAATCATATCAGCCAAAACTGTGCTTGCTATTACCCTCTAACAGGGATCAAGCACAGTCAGTTTCAAATTGCTGGCTTGAGTGGGGATGCAAAACCTTCCATCTATTTCGGTGCAAACTGTTTCAAATGTGGTTACAAGTACTAATGTATGGTAGGCTCTAAAGGACAGTTCAGCCAAGGGTACAAATATTTCCTTTATAAACTGATCCAGAATGGAAAAGAACTAAAAGCTTTATTTGGTTCCAGACTTTTACTATGCAGCATGATGCATTTTTTGCTATTCCACCAGAACTGCTTGCCTACATATTTAAATTTACCCTTAAGATATTGCAAGCTTTCTAAAATGTAATTGTTATAAGAATACATGAAAATATAAAGTAACCTGACAAACTATAAATCTTGCCATTATTCTGTTCATGTGGTGTTGACTTCTGTGATTCAGCAGATTCATTTGTTTCTTCTTTTAAATATGAATCATAGAATCATAGAATCATAGAATTCAAGATCAGAAGGGACCATTATGATCATCTAGTCTGACCTCCTGCAAGATGCAGGCCACATAAGCCGATCCACCCACTCCTTAGCAAGTGAACCCTGCCCCATGCTTCGAGGAAGGCGAAACCTCCAGGGCCATAGCCAATCTTCCCTGGAGGAAAATTCCTTCCCGACCCCAAATATGGCGGTCAGCTGAACCCCGAGCATGCGGGCAAGACTCTCCAGCCAAACCCTCTGGAAAAGGTTACATCATACCAGGCACATAATTGACCTATTGACTAAGCCCGGTATCCTATCATACCATCCCCTCCATAAACTTATCTAGCTTAATCTTAAAGTCGTGGAGGTCCTTCGCCCCCACTGTTTCCCTCGGTAGACTGTTCCAGTATTGCACTCCCCTGATGGTTAGAAACCTTCGTCTAATTTCAAGCCTGAATTTCCTGACTGACAGTTTATATCCGTTCGTCCTCGTGTCCACATTAGCACTGAGCTGAAATAATTCTTCTCCTTCCCTGGTATTTATCCCTCTGATATATTTAAAGAGTGTAATCATATCTCCTCTCATCCTTCTTTTGGTTAAGGAAAACAAACCGAGCTCCTCAAGTCTCCTTTCATACGAAAGGCCTTCCATTCCTCGGATCATTCTAGTGGCCCTTCTTTGTACCTGTTCTAGTTTGAATTCATCCTTCTTAAACATGGGAGACCAAAACTGCACACAATACTCCAAATGAGGTCTCACCAGCGCCTTATATAACGGGACTAGCACCTCCTTATCCCTACTAGAAATACCTCGCCTAATGCAACCCAAGACCGCATTAGCTTTTTAACGCCACATCACATTGCCTACTCATAGTCATCTTGCGATCAACCAGGACTCCTAGGTCCTTCTCCTCCTCCGTTACTTCCAACTGGTGCATCCCCAGTTTATAACTAAAGTTCTTGTTAGACATCCCTAAATGCATAACCTTACACTTCTCACTATTGAATTTCATCCTGTTACTAATACTCCAGTTTACAAGGTCATCTAAATCTCCCTGGAGAATATCCCGATCCTCTTCCGAATTGACAATACCCCCCAACTTGGTGTCATCCGCAAACTTTATCAGCCCACTCCTACTCTTGGTTCCCAGGTCAGCAATAAATAGATTGAATAAAATCGGACCCAAAACCGAGCCTTGAGGAACTCCACTGGTAACCCCCTCCAACCGGACAGTTCCCCTTCAATACTACCCTCTGCAGTCTCCCTTTAACCAGCTCCTTATCCACCTCTGGATTTTCACTTGATCTCCATCTTTTCCAATTTAACCAGTAATTCTTCATGCGGTACCGTATCAAACGCCTTACTGAAATCCAGATATATGAGATCCACCGCATTTCCCTTGTCTAAAAATCTGTTACTCTCTCAAAGAAGGAGATCAAGTTGGTTTGGCACGATCTACCTTTCGTAAATCCATGCTGTAATCTATCCCAGTTGCCATCGGCCTCATGCTCCGAACCATTCTCTCTTTTAAGATTTTTCCATGACTTTGCATACTACAGATGTTAGACTAACAGGCCTATAATTCCCTGGGTCACTTTTTTCCCTTCTTGAATATAGGAACTACATTAGCTAATCTCCAGTCAGTCGGTACAATCCCGAATTTAGGATTTATTAAAGATTATCGCTAACGGGCTAGCAATATCCTCGCCAATTCCTTAATATTCTAGGATGAAGATTATCCGGCCCCGATTTACTTCCGTTAAGCTGTTCCAGTTTGGCTTCTACCTCAGCTACCGTAATGTCTACCCCCATATCTTCATTCCCATCGGTCCTCTATCACTATTCCTGAGCCCTTCATTAGCCTCATTAAAGACAGAGGCAAAGTATTCGTTCAGATATTGTGCCATTCCAAGATTATCCCTAATCTCCACTCCATTTAAAGTTTTAAGCGGTCCCACTTCTTCTTTCTTGGTTTTCTTCCTATTTATATGGTTAAAAAACCGTTTGCTATCGGTTTTAATCCCCTTCGCTAGATCCATCTCCACTCGCTTGCCTTTCTCAGCTTCCTGCACCCTCTGACCTCAATAAGGTAGGTTTCCTTGCTGATCCCTCCCATTTTCCACTCCTGGTACGCTTTCTGCTTTTTCTTAATGACCCTCTAAGACGCTTGCTCATCCAGCTCGGTCTAAAACTGCTACCCCCCTTCTCGGGATACATGCCTCTGACAACTCCTGCAACTTCAACCTGAAGTAACCCCAGGCGTCATCTGCCCTTAGATCCCTAAATATGTTAGCCCAGTCCACTTCCTAACTAGTCGCCTTAATTTAGTAAAATTAGCCCTTTGAAATCATACACCCTAGTCTCAGATGCACTATTGATTATCCTCCCATTTATTTGGAAACGAATTAGCTCATGATCACTCGAGCCAAGGTTGTCCCCTACAACAATGTCCTCAACAAGGTCCTCGTTACTCACCAAAATCAAATCTAAAATGGCATCCCCCCTCGTCGGTTCAGCAACCACTTGATGAAGGAATTCATTAGCTATCACGTCTAGGAAAAGCTGAGCCCTATTATTATTACTAGCATTTGTTTCCCAATCTATATCCGGGAAGTTAAAGTCCCCCATGATCAAGCAGTTCCTATTAGTGTTTACCTCCTTAAAAACATTAAAGAGCTCCCTATCCATCTCTAAGCTAGATCCCGGCGGTCTATAGCACACCCCAATCACTATCCTGGATGAGGCTCTGGTAGTTTTCTTCCCCAATGTGACCATTGCCCAAACAGACTCTGTATTGTCCATTGCAGCGCTAGTTATCTCATTACATTTTACCTCATTATTGATATACAGTGCTACTCCCCCTCCTTTACCTTTGCATCGGTCTTTCCTAAACAGCACATACCCTTCCATACCTGTACTCCAGTCATGGCTACCGTTCCACCATGTTTCTGTTATTCCTACGATATCCGGTTTCAATTCCCGGACCAGGAGCTCCAGTTCCTCCATTTTGTTACCTAAGCTTCTCGCATTGGTGAACAAACATCCTAATTTTTCCTGTTGGGCTCCTCTCACTCTTCTAGAATCTGTCCCCCCACTCTTCCTTACACTTAACTGCCCCCCTCTGGCTATATCTGTTATCTTGTTGTCCTCACTCCCAATGTGAAAATTTGGCGTGGAGAGCACTAGGACCTCTCCCGACCGTCTCCCCCCAGTGTCTAGTTTAAAGCTCTTTTAATCAGATGAGCCAGCCTCCTCCTAGAAGTCTACTTCCTTCCCTACTTAGGTGGAGCCCATCCCTTGAGAACAGTTGTCTGTCCCCAAAAGCCTCCCAGTGCCCATACATCCCAAAGCCCTCCTTGTAACACCACTCCTCAGCCAACTATTAACCATCATGATCCTCTCACCCTTTGGCGCCCTTCCCTAGGGACAGGTAGAATCCCACTGAAGATCACCTGAGCCTCAATTTCCTTGAGCGTCTTACCCAACCTGGCATAGTCTCCCTTGATCCTCTCTAGCGAGAATCTAGCCGTGTCATTCGTTCCCACATGAAGGATGATCAAGGGGTTCTTACCCGCTCCTCTTAGGATCCTTTTCAACCTCAGGTCCACATCCCGTATTTTAGCACCCGGTAGACAGCACACCCTTCTGTTCTCCGGATCGGCCCTGGTCACAGGCCTGTCCAACCTTCGCAGTATGGAATCCCCAATCACGTAGACCTGCCTTCGCCTGGGGACAGCACGGTCCTCTAACCTATCCCCGTTCCCCTGGTCGCAAGCTCCTTCCATTCCTATCATCCCTTGTGGTTCCCCTTAAGCCATCCTGTATCTCCCTGGGCCCAAACTTGGTGCTACTTCCATCGACTCCTCCCTTTATCTATGGGACTGGCGCCGCCTCTTTTCTTTGGCCTCCCACTGTCAGTTACCACTTGCTGTACCCCTTCCTCATTCTCCAAACCTTCAAACCTGTTCCTTAGCTCAATTTCCCCTCACTGGCTCTCCTTTCCTTGGCCTGCTTCTCACGGTCACATGCTTCCACCGCCCATCTTCCTCCTCTGGTGGTCCCCTTCCTTGGCCTCAGCCCCTGCTCCCCTGTGCCCCTGGGCCCTCAGTTACTGCTTGCCATTGCTCCATCAGCCTCTCAAACCCCCTTCTGTTCTCTATCAGGGTTTCCAACTGCAGCTCTAGGCCCTGGATCTTTTCCTCCAGCAGCTCTATTAGGCGACACTTCATGCATATATAGTACTGGTCAGGGTCCCCCGCTAGGACCAGGTACATACCACAGCTGCTGCATGCTCTCATCCTCGGTGTGTCCTCTGCTGCTTGGCTCATGGCTGCTGGCTGCTGCTGTCTAGGCTCCGCTTGGTGTTCTTCCCTGGGGGGCGCGGGGCCTCCCCTTCCACCTCCCCCTGCCAACTCCCACGCTAACTCCCCTGTTGGCAGCCCTGTTTGCTGCCTCCTGTGCCGCTGCTCGCAGTGAATAAAGCAAGGGAAATATGGAAATCTAACTTCTATTTGCCCATGTAATAAAAAATATGTATTAAAAGGACCAAAAGAGAGGAATACAAATTACAGCTTCTATTGCTGGTGGGAAATGCATAGCTTTCTTAGTCTGTACATGGCCCTCTCATTATCCTGCAGAGTCAGTGAATACATTTTGATACAGCATTACAAAGGAGAATCAGAGCACAACAGTGGTTTTCTTCTTGTAAAACCTAGGTTGTGGAGGTGGGGAGAAGGTCTGGTGGTTCTGCCTTTTAAAAAGAAAATGTATTCTCAGTTCAAAACACTGTTAACTGTACTGTAGATAACTCTGGATTACAGATAGGGCAGGTTTAAAAATAATTTTATCTCTGTGATACTCTGTGACAGTTAGTCTATCAGTGTAGCTTTAATTATGCACAACTACTTGACGTATTATGGCCCGAGAGATCAGAGCTTTGGCATATTGGATGATAAATAGGGAAGGAATTCTGTCGCTGACTGGATATTTTACAGCCCATGCTACAGCAGTGGCCCAAACAATAGAGGGGAGGTACATTTTTTAGTACATATTATAAAGAAGAACATGAGAATGGCCATATTGGGTCAGACCAATGGTCCATCTAGTTCAGTGTCCTGTCTTCTGACAGTGGCCATGTGCTTCAGGGGGAATGAACAGAACAATTATCTAGTGATCCATCACCTGTTGTCCACTCCCAGCTGCTGGCAGTCAGAGGCTAGGGACACCCAGAGCATGGGGTTCCGCCCTTGACCATCTTGGCTAGTAGCCATTGATGGACCTATTCTCCATGAATTTACCTAATTCTTTATTGAATCCATTTGTAGTTGTGACCTCACAGAAGGGGCATTTGGTCTCCTGTCTGACTCAAATGCCATGAGCGTTGTCAGGAATCATTCAGCTCCTTGATACTATTGATTACTTGGTTCCTTCACAGAAAACTTGCCTTGAACGTACAGGAAAATATCTGTTACCTATCAGCAATATACATCTTAAATCAATTGTTTTATAATGAAGAGGTATTCTTTTGTACTTGAGGTGGTAGGAGAAAATCTCTCTCTAATCTCCTTTGAGATAGCAAGAACAATGTGTGGGTATTGTGATGTTCTCTTTCCATTATCTGTGTAAAGAGGCTTACTATAGGGTGTGTGTTTGTTTTGTTTATGGGTTGTGGGTTTTTTAAGCAATTCTGTTACTGTAAATAGCTGTAGAATAGACAATGATCTCTAAAGCATGTGTTTTGGTTGGTTTGTCCCCCGTTTATTATGCTGCACATCATAACTGGAGCCATCAACTAACAGCTGATCTAATTAGAAATAATGATTTGAACCAAAAAAGCTACTAAGATTATTTTACTCAGGGGAAGAATAGCTTAGCATCAGTTTTATTTCAGCATGAAATGTATATGTTGGTGCATTCATTCTTTTGTACTGATGTGCTAGATAATATTACCTAGCTCTTATAGTGCTTTTCTTCAGTAGATCTCAAAGCATTTTACCAAGGAGGTGGTAATCATCATTATCCTCAGTTGATAGCTAAGGTGTGAAGTGGCTTGACCAAGGTCATGCATCAGACCAGTGGCAGAGCTGGGATTGGAATCCTAAGTCCCAGTCCAGTGCTCTGTCCATTAGGGTACATTTAAGTTGGGCTTTATTTTGGCTTTTCTAGTTAGCATCTCATCTAATGGGAGAGTAATAGAATTAGTGGACTAACTTTCCCTCATACAAATTCCTTTTGTCAGTTCTATACAGGTACATTTTACTGGATGAATACAGTTTACTGGGCTTTTGGAGAGAACAATGGATATGCTTGCTAGAGGTTGATATTGGGGAAAACAAACAGCTATTTTATATATTATAATGCTAAAACTTTGTGGAGGAAAAGTTTTCTGTGACTGTCTTTTAAAAAACTTGATCTAATACAACACTTGAGCTAGGTTTTACTTCTGAGCCTGTATTCAGATCTTAAAAAAAAAAAAACAAAAAAACCAAGTAGTATAGACAGCTCTCACTTTATGGTAAGTCTTGTGATATTTGGTGTTTTTACTTATTGTCCCAGATACTGGAATCATGTGAATATGTGAAAACAACGAAGATTTCTTATGGCACCTTAGAGACTAACAAATTTATTTGGGCATAAGCTTTTGTGGGCTAAAACCCACTTCATCAGATGAATGGAGTGGAAAATACAGAGGCAGGTATAAATACACAGCACATGAAAAGATGGGAGTTGCCTTACCAAGTTGGGGGTCAGTGCTAACGAGCTAATTCAATTGGTGGAAGTGGGCTATTCTCAACAGTTGACAAGCAGGGAGGAAAATCATTTTTGTAGTGCTAATGAGTTAAATGTTATTAGGGTGGCCCATTTAAAGTAGTTGACAAGAAGGTGTGAGTATCTGCAGGGGGGAATCACTTTTTGTAGTGACCCATCCACTTCCAGTCTTTCTTCAGGCCTAATTTGATGGTGTCCAGTTTGCAAATTAATTCCTGTTCTGCCGTTTCTCTCTGGAGTCTGTTTTTGAAGTTTTTTGTTGTTGAAGTCTGTTATTGAGTCTCCAGGGAGATTGAAGTGTTCTCCTACTGGTTTTTGAATGTTATAATTCTTGATGTCAGATTTGTGTCCATTCATTCTTTTGTGTAGAGACTGTACGGTTTGGCCAATGTACATGGCAGAGGGGCATTGCTGGCACATGATGGCATATATCACATTGGTAGATGTGCAGGTGAACGATCCCCTGAGGGTTAGGTCCTATGATGGTGTCTCTTGAATAGATATGTGGACAGAGTTGGCACTGGGTTTGTTGCAGGGTTTGGTTCCTGGGTTGGTGTTTTTGTTGTGTGGTGTGTAGTTGCTGGTGAGTATTTGCTTCAGGTTGGGGGGCTGTCTGCAAGCGAGGGCTGGCCTGTCTCCCAGGATCTGTGAGAGTGATGGATAGTCCTTCAGGATAGGTTGTAGATCCTTGATGTGCTGGAGAGGTTTTAGTTGGGCGCTGTAGGTGATGGCTAGTGGTGTTCTGTTACTTTCTTTGTTGGGCCTGTCCTGTAGTAGGTGACTTCTGCGTACCCTTCTGGCTCTGTCAATCTCTTTCTTCACTTCCCCAGATGGGTATTGTAGTTTTAAGAACTCTTGATAGAGATCCTGTAGGTGTTTGCCTCTGTCTGAGGGATTGGAGCAAATGCGGTTGTAACTTAGGGCTTGGCTATAGACAATGGATTGTGTGATGTGGTCTGGATGAAAGCTGGAGGCATGTAGGTAAGTATAGTGGTCAGTAGGTTTCCAGTATAGGGTGGTGTTTATGTGACCATCGCTTATTTGCACTGTAGTGTCTAGGAAGTGGATCTCTTGTGTGGACTGGTCCAGGCTGAGGTTGATGGTGGGGTGGAAATTGTTGAAATCCTGGTGGAATTCCCATGGGTCTAGATGATGAAGATGTCATCAATGTAGCGCAAGTAGAGTAGGAGCGTTAGGGGACGAGCTGAGGAAGTGCTGTTCTAAGTCAGCCATAAAAATGTTGGCCTACTGTGGGGCCATACGTGTACCCAAAATGTCACAACCACCCTATACTGGAAACCTGCTGACCGCTGTACTTACCTACAAGCCTCCAGCTTTCATCCAGACCACAGTCAGCATGAAGACCAGCAGTAGCAAAGCTCAAAAGTGAATTTTCAATTATGTAAAATTGGAAATTTGCAATTTTATACATGTAATCCCTTTGGGATTTAGAGGGAATGGTCCCTTGAAATCTTTTTCTGATGGGGGCTGATTGTTCCAGGAGGAGGAAGTGCTGTTTTGGGGGTAGAGTGGGGGGTGGGGCAGAGAGAGAGAAGAGAGAGCAACAGGATGTGTGTGTGTGTGTGTGTGTGTCTGGAGCTCCAGAGAGAAGTGTTGCAGCAAGCAGGCCCTCAGAGTGTGAAGCAGCAAAGAACCTGCCCGAAGCCTTGGAGGGACAGAGCGGCCAATTAGGGATACCCTAGGACAGAATCCAGGAGGAGCACTGTGCCAGGGAGGAATCACCTGAGAAGGACAAACTGGAGCTGGACACAGTATCATTGCTGCCTAGAGCTGTATGGGGCCGTGAGTAGTGGGATTTGTGACTTTGCATCGGGAATAAGGATGGAGGCTGTTAGCTAGTTAAGTGGGGAGGTTGTCACTCTGTGTGGCTTTGCAGAGAATCACAGAAGAGGGCACCGAAGGGGTTTGCTGGTGAAAGTTTACTGGTCCCAAAGATGACCAGGAGCACCCAAGACTCACCACTGGACTGGAACTTTGCCTAGGACTCCTGAACTCTTTGTATAGACACACAGCACGGTTTCTGTTCTTTCAGACTGTGCTACCACTGGGCCTGTGGGGCCTTGTGTTGAATGCAACATCCCCCTAATTTCCCCTGTTGTCTTTCGCCTTTCATCCCTCGGTAAATAAATATTTCCCTCTCCTATATTCATTGTAGTCTTCCTGTGTGTGTGTTCACTCTGGGGGGTTTGGAACAGGTGCCCTGGGATGGAAGGGACTTTCACTGCTGCCTTCCTTCAGGGGCCTTTTCTCGGCCAGAGCTGCCTGCAGAGCAGACTCCATGTTGGCCATGAGGGCGCTAAAGTTACATACATATATTGCAAATACAAACAATACCATGTGGTTAACCTACACAACATGAATCTTGAATGTTGCATTGAATTGTGCATTATTAATAATATTATTTATTATGGTAAAGCCTAGGGACCAATCAAGAATGGGCCTTCAGTGCTGGGTACTGCGCGAATACAGAGTAGTAGACAATCAAGCCCTGAAGAGTTTACAATTAGGGCTGTCAAGCAATTAAAAATATTAATCGTGATTAATCGCACAATTTAAAAAATTGCAGTTGTGCAGTTAATAATAGAAAACCATTTATTTAAATATTTTTAGATGTTTTCTAAATTTTCAAATATTGATTTTGATTACAACACACATAAGGCAGCGTCGGTCCACACTGCTTTGGGTTGTTATCTAGCAAAACCCATAATCAGCATGGACACACGTCCTCTAGAATGGTGGTTGAAGCATGAAGAGGCATACGAATGTTTAGCATATCTGGCATGTAAATACCTTGCAATGCCAGCTACAATAGTGCCATGTGAATACCTGATTTCACTTTCATGTGACATTGTAAATAAGAAGTGGACAGCATTACCTCCTGTAAATGTAAATAAACTTATTTCTCTTCATAGAATCATAGAATCATAGAATTCAAGATCAGAAGGGACCATTATGATCATCTAGTCTGACCTCCTGCAAGATGCAGGCCACATAAACCTCCAGGGCCATTGCCAATCTTCCCTGGAGGAAAATTCCTTCCCGACCCCAAATATGGCGGTCAGCTGAAGGCAAGACTCTCCAGCCAAACCCTCTGGAAAAGGTTATATCATACCAGGCACATAATTGACCTATTGACTAAGCCCGTTATCCTATCATACCATCCTCCATAAACTTATCTAGCTTAATCTTAAAGTCATGGAGGTCCTTCTGTTCCAGTATTGCACTCCCTGATGGTTAGAAACCAATTTCAAGCCTGAATTTCCTGACTGACAGTTTATATCCCACATTAGCACTGAGCTGAAATAATTCTTCTCCTTCCTGGTATTTATCCCTCTGATATATTTAAAGAGTGTAAGCATATCTCCTCTTATCCTTCTTTTGGTTAAGGAAAACAAACCGAGCTCCTCAAGTCTCCTTTCATACGAAAGGCCTTCCATTCCTCGGATCATTCTAGTGGCCCTTCTTTGTACCTGTTCTAGTTTGAATTCATCCTTCTTAAACATGGGAGACCAAAACTGCACACAATACTCCAAATGAGGTCTCACGGACTAGCACCTCCTTATCCCTACTAGAAATACACATCACATTGCCTACTCATAGTCATCTTGCGATCAACCAGGACTCCTAGGTCCTTCTCCTCCTCCGTTACTTCCAACTGGTGCGTCCCCAGCTTATAACTAAAGTTCTTGTTAGACATCCCTAAATGCATATTGGCGATTGACTGAACAAGAAGTAGGACTGAGTGGACTTATAGGCTATGAAGTTTTACATTGTTTTGTTTTTTGAGTGCAGTTATGTAACAAAATAAAGTACATTTGTAAGTTTCACTTTCACGATAAAGAAATTGCACTACAGTACTTGTATGAGGTGAATTGAAAAATACTATTTCTTTTGTTTATCATTTTTACAGTGCAAATATTTGTAATACAATTATAATATAAAGTGAGCACTGTATACCTTGTATTCTGCATTGTAATTGAAATAAATATATTTGAAAATGTAGAAAAACATCCACAAATATTTAATATATTTCAATTGGTATTCTATTGTATAGCAGTGCGATTAAAAAATTTGCCATTTTAATCGCAATTTTTTTGAGTTAATCATGTGAGTTAACTGCGATTAATCAAGAGCCCTACTTACAATCTAAGTATACCTCTTTCCCCTAGCATTTGTTTGTCCTGTCTATCGTAATCCGTTTGTCCTTTAAATGATTGTCATAGATTGTCCAATTTAATATAATCTACCATTGTCATAGCAGATGTGGCATTACATTTTTCCCCTCATTTTTTTTTCTGAAAGACTTAACATCAACTATTTCTTTTAATTTTGCTTTTTGATCTACATAGAATGGTGGTTTTTTAACCTGTGGTCTGCAGACCCCTTGGATGGAAACCTATTGGTCACCCTGTTCCCCACCCTTTGTTTTTTTAGTTAAATTATTTTATATTGAACATGAGGGATGGATAAATTTGTAAATTCACTGTTGGGTTTCACTGATACAGGTTTAAGGGGATTATTTATGCAGTAGGATTTAATATCTGTCAACATGCTGCTCATTTGCTTGATATCACTAGGGACGGGTTCTTTTATTTGCAATTTATAAATCCTCATCTTCAGACACTCAGCTTTTCACAGAGAGCTGAATGTTTGAAACATCCTGCAATTACCATATTCTTAATGCCATAAATTTTATCTCAAATGGACTGTGACAGTGTTCATACGACCAACATTATATGCATTTTATATATTATAGGCCCAATTTATTTTCAATTCTTTATTTAAATAGAATAGCTAAAGCGACCCCAGTGGCTTGGCAAGGAGTGATCTTCGGTCTGTCCCTGAGTTTGGTTGTGGTTATTGAAGAGTGCTGTCTTTTTATTCCATTTGTTGACCAGTTTGTGGATTTGGATTTTCTGTGTGCCTGGACTTTAGGTACTGTAGTAGTGGGTGTAGAATTAAGGGTGAATGAGAGACAAATGCTTGATCTTCACAGAATTCTAACAGTTAAAAATGAAAAAGTACTTTTACATTTTCTAGCTGGTCTTTTTGTCTAATGAGCCCTCAAACCCTAACATGTCAGCAAGGATAAGACTAGGACCTTCATCATAAAAGCCCTCAGCTACTTGAAATATGAAGTTAGAAGCAGTAATGGGGTCTTATTCTCTGTGCAAACAAGCTACTAGAGGAGGATGCAACATACTTAGCTAATATGTTTGCAGGTGTAACGCCTTACAGTGTACTCTGATATATTAGTGGTTTATTCATTGTAGTCTAGTTTTAACAGTCAAATGATGAGACTTCTAACATTTCTCTTAGGAGAACATTCCTCAGTGTTATAGATGGAAGAGCTGGTGTTTACACCTTCATTTTTTTTTCTTTTTCTTTGCCAGGGGTCTCGTCTGCTCAGTTGCTTCCTATCAGATTATACTGGTGCTGTAATTGCTGGTTCCAGAGAGGAGCTCTCCAAGACTTCCCATGCAGTAAGTGAAAACCTTGTAAAGCAGGATGTTTAAATCATTAACATGCAAGAGTAGAAGATGAAATCAAAATTTGAGTCTCTTGTGTGAAATTCCCTGTCTGATTTAGCCAAATCTTTATGCTGTTTTTAAAAGGACACCACCAATTCCCTTGTAGCTAAAGCTTTACATTTATTTTATTTGTACTCCACTGCAGTGCTTAGATTCCAGGATGATGGGGAAACATAGAAATGCCTAAGACAGAGATCTTGTTAATAGTAATATCTTCTTAGAAATTTGAAAATGTCATTTTTTCCCTTGTATTTTTCTCCTATTCTATTTGGCAAGTACCGTAGTATGCTGTGTTTCAAGTGCTGCATGAGCTACTCTAGATTGCTGTGAGGCTCCGAATTCAGTTGGTTTATAATCAAATGACCAAATGTCTTCAGTTGCTCATTCTGTGCTCGGATGCTGTGGACTGCCAAAAAGCAACCCAGGAATGTCACACAATCCTGATTTTTATAAGACCTCAGTGCCCTATAGTTTTAGTCAGGGCACATGCTGGCTCAGTTTTCTTCAAGCTGTGAAGAGCTGCTGAAAGCTGCAGTTTCCCTTTTCAAGCTTAATGTCACTTCCTTTGCTATTAAACCAGGACTGTAGAGTATGTTATAACTTGCAACATATTGCAGTTTCAAAGCTTGTAGACATTTTTTTTATTTGTAATGCCCCAAGAATATAAATATTTTATGGTACTGCCTTCTATGTCCCATTGCCATGCTCTCTCTATCTTATATGATCCTGGAAGGTTGTGAACCAGAATAGTGCCACTGCATGGGGGTTCCAGGAAGAGGAGAGCAGGTGATCTTCACTCCTGGAATGTCCAGGAGCTGTCCTTGAGCACCATCTCCACAAGTTCCCAGTATGAAAGGAGGCAAGGAGTTCTGGAAGCGGGGCTAGCAGATCACACAGATCTGGTCACTGATCTTTGTTTGTTTGTGTTTGGGTGTAGAGCAGCCTGGGGTAAAGATTACATACACCTCAATGGTGTCTACCAAATGTACTATCTGGAAATATGTTCAGTTTTAGTGTAGGGTGTCTCACTGAATTCACCCTGTTTGGAATTGCTCAGTTTTGCATCATAATCTCAAAGCTTGGAACTAAAACTTTTTTTCATAAGGCATCTTGTACTACATAGAGGGGTATCCTCAGGGCATTGTATACATTAATATTCCATCCATGGTTGTAGCAAGTAGTTAATTTCTCATTTTGCAGTGAGCGGCAAGAGACTAGATTACTGATTTGATTATAATCAAACGTGCATCATGTTCATAGATACAATGAAGTGGAGGCATTAATGCACTGCTGACCACATTTTGCTGTTTCACCTGGAAGGTGTTTTGGGGCTGGTAAAATTCATTCATTTATGGACAAAAAAATTAACACCACTAAACAGTAGCAATACTTTAATTTAGCTAATTAAACTTTTATGGGTGGCACAGATATTTACTTTATGCCTCTTTCAAAGTTTGGCAAAGGGAAATAACTCTCAAGGGTTGGTTTTGCTGCAATCTGTCATATCTTGTTAGAATATTTCCAACTCCTACTGATTTAAAACAACACAAGCCAAACTTCCCTTTTTTTTCCTGAATAAAGGACAGGAAAGAGTGTACAGTAACCACAGCTAATGAGTAAATACTATAACTGAACTAAACACTCTTCTCTAGGTTATGTAGAAACTGTATCGAATAAATATCTCTACCAATAATTAGCTCCTGCCTCTTGGGAAAAGCCTTCAGGACAATACTGGGGGAAATGCTCAGAAATTTTAATAACCATCCTGGTATGCAGTTATCAGATGAAATAGAAATAAATACAAGTGTATGGTTTCCTAAGGCCACTAGTAAAAAAATATGGGAGAGGTGTGTGTGTGTGTGTGTGTGTGTGTGCGTGTGCAAGGCAAAGAGCTGCACCTGAGCAAATGACTACCGTGTTCCTCATGCTGCTCACCACCAGCTGCTTCAGGTATGTCTCTCCAGGTACTCCTGTAATTGGACTGGAATTAAATACTTTCCAACAAAATAGCTGCTGTGCACCAAAGGATGGGCTTCAGTGTTGCCAATCTAAAATATTAAAAAACCATGAGATTTCTAAAAATAATTTTGGGTTCCTTCCATTTGTTTTCTGGTTTATGACCTGTTAGGGTTCCTCTGTTTTAAAGCTTTTCTCTTCACCATGAGAGCTAGCAATTTCCGTTTTTAATGAAAGGTGAGATTCTCATGTAATCATGACACTCCGGGAGCTGTAGATTTAAAAACCAACCCAGCAGATAGTGTGAGACTTTGATAATATCACAAGACTTGCCAAAACTGCATAAGGAAGCCTGCTGTTGGCTACACCCAGTTTTTACCTACACTGCCTGTTTGCCGTCTTTTGTGCCTGATTCTATCCTATTGGCTCAGATTTAATTCTCAGGGATAGTGGTGTAATTCTTGAGGCAGACAGTTCGTGTGGTTCTCTTGGATCACAGGTCAGAGCAGCTGTTGCTACAAGCTTTGACACTGTGCAGCATGAGGCAAGGAATAATGGTTCTTCCCTGACCCACTTACTCATCTGATGCCACTTTCAGCCCCACCCTCAAGCCATCCTTGAATTCCCTGAAGAAAAGGGCTGAGAGTGTGCCTCTTAGCTGTCAGACTCCTTGTTCTCTTCAACGTACTCCTACAGACCAACACAGGGCCAGATGCAGCCTGACTCAAAGCGTGTCATGCGTCTCTGTCGCAGGATAGAGAGGAGTTCCTTTGTAAGATAAGTGCTACCGTTGTTGCAAAACAGTTGTGTTAAGGACATGGCTGGGTGAGGCTGGCTTTGAGCTTGGTGGGGAGGTGTGTGGTGACATGGAGGAAACTAATTAATAAAAAAAATATGTACCTGTCAGACATGGCTGCTGTAATAGAGACTGCTATGGAAAAAATTGACAGCTTCTCACCGAGTCCTATGCGCCATAGCTCCGCCATCAGCTTCCTTATTCAAAACTAGTCTCAGGCCTGGATGCACAAAAGGAGTGAGGTGCCTAAGTCCCTGTTTTAGGTGCCTATCTGCCGGTTTCAGATCTACTGCAAGGCACAAAATTCTACTGAACCCTGTATGTGCCTAAACTCACTCAGCTCTATCATGCTGAACTTTTGTGAATCACGGTCAAAGGGTACGTCTATGCAGCAAAAATCAACAATGCAGCAGTGAGTCTGAGACTGGATCAACTGATTCGGGTTCTCAGGGTTCACACTATGGGGCTAAAAACAGCATTGTAGTCGCTTGGCCTGGAGTCTGGGTTCTGAGACCCACCGTGAGGGGAAAGTGATTTTCTCGGTGTGTGATGCTTACTGTCAAAATTCCTAGCTACTTTTATGCATCTAGGCTAATGTGCCCCCTCATCCAGTGGAGACATGCCATCAAACACATTAGTAGTCCCTAGCCTGCATCGTTTGTTTGCAGGATATCCACCGCAGATGCTGCATGGGTGTACTGGGAAGGGCAGAGGCTGCCTGGCAGCCATCAGCATACCCTCAAAGGACAAGATTTTGCCCCGATTACTGATTTGAAGTGCAAATTACTTTATAATGCTGCATGATTCTTCTCTCTTACCTGTGTAAATTGGGATTCATAATCACTGAAGTCAATTGGGCTTCACCAGTGTAAGAGTGAAATCTGAATTGGGCCCAGTATTGTTAACACTGAGTCATCTCCACACTTCTAAAGGGAACAAGCCAGGCAAAATAAAAGCAGGTTTACGGAAACCTGCCATGTTAGTTCCCCCTTTCTCACTTTTATCCTAAGAACATGAGATTTGTTTTTATTGCCTCTGAATAGAAACTTCTTAAATATCTTTCATGTGGAAAGTGGATGAGAGCTGCAGGGTTTTTAAAATCTGTTGCCTTCTGTTCTTCTGAGTGGTTTGTGTAACGAGGACCTTTCAAAGAGGATTTGGTTAAGGGGAGACTTCCGTTTTTTTCTGAACTGCCTTTCATAGTCATAGATTCGAAGGCAAGAAGGGACCATTATGATAATCTAGTCTGATCTAGCCTTCGACTCTTGAATAAAGTACTGAAAATATTATTACTTTCTTGCCTTCATGTGTGTGTCCATATTCTCTGTTAGTGTAGGAGTTATTTAGGTGCCTACACCACTTGTTGGTGTTTGTGTTTCTTCTCTTTTGACTCTGTTTATCTTACAGATCACTAGTTCCATAGATTGATACTTTGGATTACCTTTCTGCTTCTAAAAATATTATTTACAAGTTTAGTTTTGTTTACATTTCCCCCCTCTCCCCCATGTATTCACATGGGACCATTAAGATTTTTGCATATCCTTTGTCATACCCTTGTTGCTTTTGCTAAAACACTCATTAATTTGTTCTAAAACCTGAAATTGCCTTTCTTGGGTTGATGTGTTGCAAATATCTTCACAGTCATAGCTAACGCTGATTCTCTGTTTCTGTGGTTAGACTTTCAATTTATTTAATTCCTGCCACTTTTTAATGGTTGCCTTATACTTCTTGTCTTACTTTCTGGCTTGTGTTAAGCATTCCTCAGAATTGTAAAATTATTAGTGCTGGATAGTATCTTTATTGGGTCATATAACCCATTTCCCTGGATGATGGCAGGATTTCAGGGACACTGAATTTCGAGAAAAGACGTAAGTTTGGCTAAATTTGAATGAAAGAAGAAAAATAACTTTTGTGTTTTACCGTGTTTGTCCTGAACAAACCAGATAGCTTCTAGGAAATTACAATTTTGGAAGGATATAGGTACAGGTTATGCTGTATGCACACTGCTATAGTCTCCCAGGCTGCTGGGCAGCCTGAGATAGCTTTCTCATTTGTCATGCAATACAATAAAATCTGATGCAGATTTGCAGACCTGCACAATAGTGATAAGACAGCCAAGCCTATTTCAGCACTGCACAGGATTTACAAGAGGGTATAATTTAGTGAATTGTTGCCAGCATTTTATTTGCAGGTCTATTGCTATTGATATTCAGTCATTCTGTGGGCAAAGCAGTAGCTGTTTTATTTTCTTGCAAAAACCTGTCAGACCTGTGTGTCTGGATGGAGGGGAAATCTTTTTTTCAAGATGTGAACAAACGTTTTAGGATTAAAAATCTTTGGGCCTGATACTGGCTCAGTGGCTAATCCATATTCCTTTGAGCAGTTCTGTTGCCTTCAATGAATTGTTCATATCGGTAAAGTGGGACTACCAATGAGAGTAAGGAAGGATTTTTAGGATTAGGCCGTTCATTAATGAAGTGAGAACATTTTATTTTTATAGGCTACTCATGCTTTAACCTTCCTGTGCTGATCAGTAAAATGTTTGGTCCCCAGACTGGGAATGGAGTTCCTTCTCCAGAGGTTAGTGATGCTTTTAGGTTCTGGTTGGAAGAGAATAGAGAGGGGAGAAAAAAACAAGACTAGATAAGTCCTGTCATTATGGTTCCAAGTTGAAATGATGAAACTGAAATATCTGTGGTTAGCCGCTTAAAATCTGCAGTGACCTAAAGTAATTTGGATTAGAGGCAAATTGGAATATTTTTTGAAGGGATTTCAAGAGCCATCTCATGATAATCCTAACAAGCTATAAAACAACTGATTATGTATTCAGATCTACTTAAAACTGATAGGAGAGAATTACATGCATTTGAATTTTTGCAGTTTAATTTCTCTCACACGACATGCAGAGTCTGGATATGTTTATTTACTGTTTGGTAATGTGTGTGGGTGTTTAGTTTTTATTTTTTTAGCTCATTTGATAGCTATTATCTGTCATTTCTCATCCACTCCTTCACCCCCAATTATTATATCCAGTTTCAGTTCTACAGCATCATCCGTGCAGTAGCTGGGTGCTGAGAAGTGCTAAGCAGTCTTGTCAATTTTTTAAAATTACATTTTCGGTTTAACTATGTATTCATATGAAAGGCCATTTTTAGTACATTACTGTTTGTATTTCAGAGGCCACTGGGGAGCTGTACCCTGAATATTCAGCCTACCATGCAGCTGGTGTGGCACGGGAGAGAGGGTGACACACACGTTCCAAAAAGAGATGGGGAAGAGGCAGGGCCAACCTTTCTCTCTACCAGCCTGGTGGGTGCACCCGGGAGTAGGCTGCTTCATCTCAAGGGCCATGTGCACTAAGGAGCTTGGGGGAATGTTGGTTTTTTTGCGGGCCAGCATTGGGGCAGCTCTTGCTATAAACTTTAGCTAAAGGCCTCACTTTACACCAAAGTAAGTGTAATGTGAATCCCTAAGGTTTTTTTTTAAACTCTTAACTTTTATAGATTAACAGTAGAATTGAGCTGCTTTGAATTTGTCTATTCCCAGAAAGCTGAGACCACGTGCAATCGGGGATGGATTATTGCAATATCTAAAAACCATAATTTTTGTGGTTAGGAGACAGTAAAGGTGTAAGGTGCCATGATGAAGTCATGACAGTTTGATACCTCACAGGATATTATCAAAATAGCTTGTTTATCAGGGAGTGAGGGGGTTGGAAGGGAGCTGAGCATTCTGATTAGGGTGCCCACCTGTGTTGTAATTTTAAATAGCCAAGTGTCATAATCTGAATTTAACTTAATCATTTGATCAGCATTTCACTACTGTTAAAGTTATGTTAATTTACAATTTGGAATGAGTATCAAGTCAAATGGTATAGTGGGTATCTTAACTGTGGATAAAATATAACTTACCACATTGCCAGCATGCAACCAAAATAAGTATCAGAATATTTTAAATTGCTTTTTGTTCCTACTGTTCATTATTGTTGCATATAACTATACTGAAAACTCGACTTTGCTATTCACTGCATGCCTTTCTTAGCTTATATACAGTATATATTACCATAACTGTGTTTAAAATGCCCCTTATAGAAATATAAAGGGATAAAGGAAACAACTATGTTGAGACCTTAATGAAATCATGCACCTTTTTGGCTACTGTGAGCCAGATTCTGATTTCACATTAGTGTAAATCTAAAGTAACTATTAATTTCACTAGTTACTCTGGACTTACTTTGATGTAACTAAGATAAGAGTCTGACTTTATTCCTTTTAAGAGCAAAGGAATGAAGCACATTTATTTATCTGAATTAGCTTATATTTATAAGTTGACAGTTAAAATGAAATACAATCATGTCACTTTGCATCTCTTTAGGTCACAATGATTGTTTTCCCGAGGAAGAACTCTAGTGGCTCACTCAATAGCTTGTCTTCTCACCAACTGAAGTTGGTCCAATACAAAATATTACCTCACCCACCTTGTCTCTCTCTGTTTTCCAAACCACATGCTACACTTTAGGACTGTGTGCCACTTTGCTAGGGATAACCACATATGAAGCAAGTGCTTATGTGGTAAAAGTGCATACTAGCAAAAGCTCAGAAGCTGAGTTGCCCCATTCTGTGCTGTCAGTTGCTGCCAAAAATTATGGGTATGGTCTGAAAAATAACAGGCTACTCTGTTGAAGACATAAAGGGATAGGGAATTCCATGTATTATAGGCCTAATGTGCTTCTGCTCAGCACCACATACCAACCCTTCCTCCCCCTCAGTATCTGTCTTGCCAACTTGCCATTGGCTTTCCACCATCAGGTGCGTGAACAGGACTCCTCAAAGAGGTTTGCATGCATTAACTCACTGTTGCCTTTTGCAACAGAAGTAGTGATTAATTCTCTCCTTTACTTATTATCGTCAGTTTTTGGGGTGGGGGGAGCAGAGATCATAACTTGGTGCAGGTTCACTCTTCCCATGGTGCTTCCGGGTAAGTGCGTCTATTTTTGATAAGTTGCAAATGTATTGTGTAAATTATACTGTGCCATTGAGCATTCACTTTACTATAGACTTCTTCCCCCTTTGTTGTATTTATGGATGGGAGCGTCTGACCCGTGATAAGTGTTGATGATACAGTAATAATAGAAGTTCTTCATAACACTATACAGACATTAGCTAATTAATCATTCCAGCACAGCTGCAAAATGAGAAACCAGTGCCCTTCTTTTCACATATCTAATATGTTTGTATTTAACTGACATGTTTTTGATGTTTTGAAGAAAATGAAGAATACATGCTAATTTTGCGCAATGAAAGTTTAGATGCTTTGTTTTATTTAGCACCTGGGATCTCCAAGCACAGTACTTTCAATGAAATCATCATATATTAGCATACAAATTAACCAACTCTGTTATCCTGAGTTTCTCCAAACCCTTCCTTCTTTCAGAAATCAAAGGAATGAATTGATGTTGAATTGCGTGCACAAGCAGGAAGAAAGCTGTTCATGTCGTGAATACAAGTAACTGAACAAAGAAGTTTGTGCTATTCAGTCCCTGCATGTAAAAGTTTTAAGATGGCAATTACAAATCTTGAGCTCTTTCCTTAAGAAGAAATTGCTTTGGATTTAAGCTGCCATGAAATATTTCTCCCTTTGTCTGGTAAAACTCATACAAGTTGGTGCTATTAAACTAATTGTCATCCTCTCTATTGCTATAGTTTAATGAAGATTTAATACAGGTCTTTTCACATACATGCCAGTTATTACACAGAGGATGAAGTAACATATCTTAATGGTTCATGCAAAATTTCTAGAGTAGGAGGAAGTGAGTGCCAAAAGTGTTGTGTATTCCACACGGAAAACATTTTTGGTGTACAGCTGAAATGGAGTTTTGGAATGAAGAGAGGGTGACCAGAGAGCAAGTGTGAAAAATCGGGATGAGGGTAATAGGCACCTATATAAGTCAAAGCCCCAAATATTGGGACTGTCCCTATAAAGGCGGGACATCTAGTCACCCTCAGTGAAGATGAAGCATCTCATAATGTTCAATAATTGGGGGGAAAAAGGGGTGCCTGCACATGGCACTTCATCAGGCTGATTTTACGCTTCTGCTTACAAATTTTAAGGCATGATGTTGTGCATGAAAGCAAATTTATTTGGCAAGGTGCTGAGCATCTTCCCCTCAGGATAATGGGAAATGAGGGTGCTGAAGGCATTACATGACCATTACTTGGCATTACATGACCAGCGGAACTTGCGTGCCACCAAGCAGAGCTACTTTGAGAAATGTTATTCATTCTCAGCTGGTAATTCTTTTGAATAAAGTTCATATGCTGCCTTAGAATGGGCAAAATCTCATGAGAAATGTTGCTGCTGGTGGTTTTTTGTGAGATTTAAGCTGAATCTAAATTGGAACTAGAAAGGAGTTTTTCCTGACCTGGAAGAAAATAGGAGGGTCGGGGAAAAAATTGGTCTGTCTCAGAAATGCCTTCAAATGCAGAGCCTCCTGGAATTCAAAGGAGTTTAGACCAAGGTTTTGGTTCTGACTCCTCTAGCTTTAACAGAACAGTTGGTAGATTTTCCCTCCCCCCCACCCCTTCGAATCTTTTCCATTCTGTAACTCATTGGTCAGTCCTAAAAATAAAAGTTCACAGTATTCACAGTAGATTCTAGATGTTTATCTATATATTGTCTGGCTCTAGAACCATTATTGAGAGAGTGGTTTATGATCAAACATTTCTTAACACTGCCATTTTCCTCAGTATACTGTAGGCTTTATGTTTCTGAGTTTCTTTGTAGAGTTATACCCCTCTGGTCCAGTTTTTGACATAGCTGCTTTCTTTTCTTTATATGTAACCATACCTTTAGTCCATTATTTAGGTTCTTCCCTCCTACTTCACCCCGGTGTCACTGATTTAGAGCGATTCGGATTGCTTTGTAAATTGGGCGTAAGCAAACAATGTGTTTTAACATGCCTAAATGTATCCATTTAGGAACAAAGAACGTAGGCTATACTTACAGGATGGGGGACTCTATCCTGGAAAGCAGTGACTCTGACAAAGATTTGGGGGTCAAGGTGAATAATCAGCTGAACATGAGCTCAGTGTGATGTGGTGGCCAAAAGAACTAATGTGATCCTGGGTTCCATAAACTGGGGTATCTTGAGTAGGAGTAGAGAGGTTATTTTACCTCTGTATTTGGCACTGGTGTGAAAGTTGCTGGAATAGGGTGTCCAGTTCTGGTGACCACAGTTCAAGAAGAATTTTGATAAATTGGAGAAGGTTCAGAGAAGAGCCCCAAGAATGTTTTTATGTTGGGGACAGTCTAAGGCCTGGGCTGTACAGGAGGTCAGGCTAGATGATCGTATTGGTCCCTCCTGGCCTAAATCTATAAATCTATAAGATTAAACCCAGGGTTGTGAGTTCAATCCTTGAGGGGGCCACTTAGGGATCTGGGGCAAAAATTGGTCCTGCTAGTGAAGGCAGGGGGCTGGACTTGATGACCTTTCAAGGTCCCTTCCAGTTCTAGGAGATTGGTATAAGCAGCTTTCTTTGGAGAGACAGCACACTACAGCATCATTGGAGATTTTTAAAGAGCAGGTTAGATAAACACCTGTCAAGAATGGTTTAGATAATACTTAGTCCTGCCATGAGTGCAGAGGGTTGGACTAGATGACCTTTTGAGGTTCCTTCCAGTCCTATGATTCTATCAACTTTTTAATTTTGTACCCCAAAAGTTAAGGGAGTATTGCTTCCTCCTTTACCTTAACAATCACACTTTCTTGAGATTGGTTTGGCTGGAATCTGTAAAGTTATCCATCAGGTCAGTTTTGCCAGGGAACCTGCCAGCACTTCAGCAAATGCTTACCTAAGAGTACTGTTTATTCATTCAGAGTGCATACATAGTTCTGTGACTTAGACTTCAGAAATTGCTGCAGTATGGTGCAGTGGTACAACAGCTAACTGTGCCTCCTTTGACACTGAGCCCCAGGATTGTTTCTCACTGCAGCTAGCTCGGTTAGTACTCCTCAGCCCCACTGTGTAAAGGACCTGTGATGTCAGTATAATTAAGATGAGTTAATTTCTTCAAGCAGGTTGCAATAAAATAATGTAATGTGGTTATACAATATAGTATGAATCACACAGTTTGGAATCCTATTGTACAACAAATATATCTTGATAAGTGAAGAGAATGTGTTTAGTATCCAGATTATCAAAGCAAGCCCAATTAAGTCTGACCTTAGGGGTCTGTCAAATCACTTCAATAGAAAGCATCAGTATCCAGGGTATTGTCCATCAGCGCTGTACCATACTCATTCCATGTCTCTTCACAGCCTTTTCGATAAGTGGGCAAATAATTCTGGTGCATTTATTATGAAAAGTTGGACATCTTAAAGGAAAACAGTGAATTAGAATGTTAACTTAAAAAAATTCTAGTTTTGGACAGGGCACGCTTTAGAATGTCCTGAATCTTAAAAAAAAGAAATGGACAAAACCCCTCTGTTATCCGGCTTGTTTATTAAAGGCCCATCTGTGAGAAAGAAATGGACTGTACAAAGGGCTGGCAAATGCACAAATTAAACAAATTGAAACATGGTGGAAAATGTCTTTTTGCTAATTTCTTTCATTTGTGGTAACCATAGCTGATGTAATTATAGATGGTAAAGAATTTTCAGACAGGTATAACTTTATTTTCCAATTTGGTAGTAATTCTTTATACAAGGTGAATCAGTTGAACATCTTTTTGTATGTAGACATACTGGACTTACCATTAACTACATGCCTCTCCAGTCCTATTTCATTTATTCTTCTATCCATTTGGATGTTGAGCTAAACTATTGCTACTTTGAATACAGAACTGAAGTCAAGTAGAGCAACAAAATTGCTGTAGAGCTCATTGCCCTTGGTAAGAATTTTCATCATGATCATATTATCTTGGGACTCTTGCCTTGCAGGTCAAGTCATATAGATCAGAGGGTACTAACTGCAGCCAGTTCACCTCAGTGCTTAATCCTGTTCTGCCTAACAACTAACACACAGCTGCTATATAAAACTGATTCAGCAAACCACTTAATATGCTTAGCCTTAAGCATGTGAGTAGTCCCATCCTTAGCTAAGTGCATGAGCATCTGTTTGAGTCCCATTGACTTCAGTAGGGTGTGCTTAAGTATCTCGCTAAATTTGTGCACCTATGGGCCAATCCTGTCAATATTTACTACTAGGTGTAGTGCTTAATACTGTGAGTAGTCCTGTTGACTTCATTGGAACTAGTTACAGTATTTAGCAGTGCACCCAGTAGTGTTTGCATGATTGGGTCCTATACCACTTCTGATGTGTCTTCAATGTGAGACCATCATAATTTGGAAGAACTTTGGTTCTTAATGATACTAGTTATAGGGATGATGCCCCTTACTTAGTATTCTTGTTTAACTTCTGCAGAAATTCCAGATACCATCTCAGTAGCTGCTGTTTGTCTTCTGTTGTTTTTCTACAGACATTGAATGCCAAAGTGTTGTGTGCTGGCTGGCTGTTAATGTAGAAAATACTGTTCAAACTAAATTTATTAAAAACAGAATTTAACCTAAAATTGGAGTCAAGCTTTAAAATCTCTCTCTACCTCTGGAAAACAAAGTTCATCCAAACCCCAGCACTTAATCCAAGTCTAAAAATGAAACAAATACACAACTCCATATTCAGTTAATGTTTATGAAGAATTCAAAAGCACAAACTCTATTTTAGTGCCAAGTAAGAGAACCTAATTTCATTCCTGAATTCTCCTTATTGGTTAACTTATTTTTAGTAGCCTGAGTGTATTACTCCTGGGGGCACTCTATGTCAATAAATTAAAAATTCTGCGCACACTATTTTAAAATTCTGCAAATTTTATTTGTCAAAATAACACTACATAATCATGCCAGTTTCAATTATTTTGGTAATTTATTTCAGAATACTTGTCAGCAAGTATGTCTGTAATAGTACAGACACCCACAAAAATTCCCACAGGAGTAGAGCGTTAAAGAAACCACCATGACAACCCAGTTCCTGTTTCTCTGCCCTCTCTCCCCCACCCCTCCCAGAGTCCAGCGGGGGGGGGGGGAGGAGCAGACAGCCACAAACCACCTCCCACCTTGAGTCCAGCCATGGTCCCCACTCAGCCAATACACCCAACCCCCCTCCCTCCCAGAGCCCAGCCGCAGGGCCCCCCCTTGCCCAGATACCTTTACCCCTTCCCCCAGAGCCCAGATACCCCCTTCACCCTCCTCCCCAGAGTCCAGCTGTGACACCCCTCCCCCCCCGAGCCCAGGGATCCAGAGGGAGAAACAGCCTGGTGCTGGCTCCCAGGCTTGTGTGGAGTTTCCTGTGTGCCACCCTCTCCTTCCCTCAGGGCGTGTTGGGAACTGGTGCTGCCAGAAACCCTCTAGCTCCCTCCCTTTCCCCCTGACAGGGTCTTACATAAGAACATAAGAAAGGCCGTACCGGGTCAGACCAAAGGTCCATCTAGCCCAGTATCTGTCTACCGACAGTGGCCAATGCCAGGTGCCCCTGAGGGAGTGAATCTAACAGGCAATGATCAAGTGATCTCTCTCCTGCCATCCATCTCCATCCTCTGACGAACAGAGGCTAGGGACACCATTCTTATCCATCCTGGCTAATAGCCATTTATGGACTTAGCCACCATGAATTTATCCAGTCCCCTTTTAAACATTGTTATAGTCCTAGCCTTCACAACCTCCTCAGGTAAGGAGTTCCACAAGTTGACTGTAAGAAGAACTTCCTTTTATTTGTTTTAAACCTGCTGCCTATTAATTTCCTTTGGTGACCCCTAGTTCTTGTATTATGGGAATAAGTAAATAACTTTTCCTTATCCACTTTCTCAACATCACTCATGATTTTATATACCTCTATCATGTCCCCCCTTAGTCTTCTCTTTTCCAAACTGAAGAGTCCTAGCCTCTTCAATCTTTCCTCATATGGGACCCTCTCTAAACCCCTAATCATTTTAGTTGCTCTTTTCTGAACCTTTTCTAGTGCTAGAATATCTTTTTGAGGTGAGAGACCACATCTGTACACAGTATTCATGGATTTATATAAGGGCAATAATATATTCTCAGTCTTATTCTCTATCCCCTTTTTAATGATTCCTAACATCCTGTTTGCTTTTGACCGCCTCTGCACACTACATCTTCAGAGAACTATCCACGATAACTCCAAGATCTTTTCCTGACTCGCTAAATTAGCCCCCATCATGTTGTATGTATAGTTTTTTTCCAATGTGCATTACTTTACATTTATCCACATTAAATTTCATTTGCCATTTTGTTGCCCAATCACTTAGTTTTGTGAGATCTTTTGAAGTTCTTCACAATCTGCTTTGGTCTTAACTATCTTGAGTAGTTTAGTATCATCTGCAAACTTTGCCACCTCACTGTTTACCCTTTCTCCAGATCATTTATGAATAAATTGAATAGGATTGGTCCTAGGACTGACCCTTGGAACACCACTAGTTACCCCTCTCCATTCTGAGAATTTACCATTAATTCCTACCCTTTGTTCCCTGTCCTTTAACCAGTTCTCAATCCATGAAAGGACCTTTCCTTTTATCCCATGACAGCTTAATTTACGTAAGAGCCTTTGGTGAGGGACCTTGTCAAAGGCTTTCTGGAAATCTAAGTACACTATGTCCACCGGATCCCCTTGTCCACATGTTTGTTGAAAAGAACTCTAATAGATTAGTAAGACACGATTTCCCTTTACAGAAACCATGTTGACTATTGCTCAAGAGTTTATGTTTTTCTATGTGTCTGACAATTTTATTCTTTACTATTGTTTCAACTAATTTGTTAAACTTACCGGTCTGTAATTGCCGGATCATTTAAATATTGGCGTTACATTAGCTAACTTCCAGTCATTGGGTACCAAGCCAATTTAAAGGACAGGTTACAAACCTTAGTTAATAGTTTTCTCATTTGAGTTCTTTCAGAACTCTTGGGTGAATGCCATCTGGTCCCGTGACTTGTTAATGTTGAGTTTATCAATTAATTCCAAAACCTCCTCTAGTGACACTTCAATCTGTGACAGTTCCTCAGATTTGTCACCTACAAAAGCCAGCTCAGGTTTGGGAATCTCCCTAACATCCTCAGCCGTGAAGACTGAAGCAAAGAATCCATTTAGTTTCTCCGCAATGACTTTATCGTCTTTAAGCGCTCCTTTGAATTTTGATCATCAAGGGGCCCCACTGGTTGTTTAGCAGGCTTCCTGCTTCTGATGTACTTAAAAACATTTTGTTATTTCCTTTGGTGTTTTTGGCTTTCAAACTCCTCTTTGGCTTTTCTTATTACAAGCTTGCACTTAAGTTGGCAGTGTTTGTGCTCCTTTCTATTTGCCTCACTAGGATTTGACTTCCACTTTTAAAGGAAGTCTTTTATCTCTCACTGCTTCTTTTACATGGTTGTTAAGCCACGGTGGCTCTTTTTAGTTCTTTACTGTTTTTCTTAATTTGGGGTATACATTGAAGTTGGGCCTCTATTATGGTGTCTTTACAAAGATTTCACTTTAGTCACTGTACCTTTTAACTTTTGTCTAACTAACCCCTCATTTTTGTATAGTTCCCCTTTTGAAATTAAAGGCCACAGTGTTGGGTAGTTGAGATGTTCTTCCCACCACAGGGATGTTGAATGCTATTGTATTATGGTCACTATTTCCAAGCGGTCCTGCTATAGTTACCTCTTGGACCAGCTCCTGCGCTCCACTCAGGATTAAATCTAGACTTGCCTCTCCCCTTGTGGGTTCCCGCACCAGCTGCTCCATGAAGCAATCATTTAAAGTATCGAGAAATTTTATCTCTGCATTTCGTCCTGAAGTGAAATGTTCCCAGTCAATATGGGGATAATTGAAATCCCCCACTATTATTGGGTTCTTAATTTTGATAGCCTCTGTAATTTCCCTTAGCATTTCATCATCACTATTACTGTCCTGGTCAGGTGGTCGATAATAGATCCCTACTGTTATATTTTTACTAGAGCATGAAATTTCTATCCATAGAGACTCTATGGAACCTGTGGATTTGCTTAAGATTTTTACTTCATTTGAATCTACACTCCTCCCCCTGCACGGCCTGTTCTGTCCTTCCGATATATTTTGTACCCCGGAATGATTGTGTCCCATTGATTGCTCTCAGTCCACCAGGTTTCTGTGATGCCTATTATATCTATATCCTCCTTTATCACAAGGCACTCTAGTTCACCCATCTTATTATTTAGACTTCTGGCATTTGTGTACAAGCACTTTAAAAACTTGTCCCTGTTTATTAGCCTGCCTTTTTCTGATGTGCCAGATTCTTTTTTATGTGACTGTTTATCGTCTGATCCGGCCCTTACATTATACTTCTCATTCCTCTGCTCCTGACTATAACCTGGAGATTCTCTATCATCAGACTCTCCCCTAAGAGAAGTCTGTGTCCGATCCACACGCTCCTCTGCAGCAGTCGGCTTTCCCCCATCTCCTAGTTTAAAAACTGCTCTACAACCTTTTAATGTTTAGTGCCAGCAGTCTGGTTCCACTTTGGTTTAGGTGGAGCCCATCTCTCCTGTATAGGCTCCTCCCATCCCAGAAGTTTCCCCAGTTCCTAATGAACGTGAACCCCTCCTCTCTACACCATCGTCTCATCCACGCATTGAGACTCTGAAGCTCTGCCTGCCTACCTGGCCCTGAACCGGGAGCATTTCTGAAAATGCCACCATAGACGTCCTGGATTTCAGTCTCTTCCCTAGCAGCCTAAATTTGGCTTCCAGGACATCTCTCCTACCCTTCCCTATGTCATTGGTACCTACATGTACCACGACCACCGGCTCCTCCCCAGCACCACACATAAGTCTATCTAGATGCCTCGAGAGATCCGCAACCTTCGCACCAGGCAGGCAAGTCACCATACAGTTCTCCCGGTCATCACAGACCCAGCTATCTACATTTCTAATAATCGAATCTCCCATTACTAACACCTGCCTTTTCCTAGAAACTGGAGTTCCCTCCCCCAGAGAGGCAACCTCAGTGCGAGAGGCAACCCCAGCACCATCTGGAAGGAGGGTCCGGAAGGTTTCCTCTGCTCCCATTGACTGCTCTACTTCCTGGGCCCTTCTTCCTCCTCAACAGCACAGGAGCTGTCTAGCGGAGGTGGGACAATTCTACAGTGTCCCGGAAAGCCTCATCAACATACCTCTCTGCCTCTCTCAGCTCCTCCAGTTCCGCCACCCTGGCCTCCAAAGTCCGTACATGGTCTCTGAGGGCCAGGACCGACTGCACACATACGCCACCCGCCCACAGGGCAGGTAATCATACATGCGACAGTCAGTGCAATAAACTGGATAGCCTCCACTCTGCTGCTGGGCTTCTGCCTGCATTGTCTCCTAGTTAGTGAAAGGGTGGTTTAAGGAAAGTATGTGCGAGGTGGGCTCTGCCAGGTCCAGTGCCCCTAGAGGCGACCAGCAGCACTGCAGCCCATTTCTGTAGGGGAAAGAAAATTCTGTGTGCACAACATTAATTTTTGCAAAATTCTGCATTGTGCAGTGGTGCAGAATTCCCCCAGGAGTAGTATATTCTAGCTAGTGTGAAGAGACCTCCACTGGTATGTGTAGTATATCCTACTTTTACTTTTTACAGTTTATTAGAAGGATGGAAATGAACGCTCTAGAAAAGTCAAGTTGTGAGAGAATCCACAATGCTCGGTGTGAGAGGCATGTTGCATATTCTCCATCTTAACATTAGTCCTTCAGGAGTATATTTGAGATAGTTGGAACCTATTTAAGGCTCACAGGTGCCTAGAGTAAGGTTCTTCTCTTCCACACTGTTTTTCATTCACATTATGGGATCACATCCCCTTCCTCCCCTCCTCCCCCGCTCCCCAGATCACATTCAAGACTGGAACAGGTTACAACTTTCGAGGGCCTGAGAGCAGCCTCCTCACTTAAAACATGGCCTGTGTGTCCTCTGCTGCTGTTCAGAAAGGGGAGACCTGCAGATCCACATGGCTTCGGTATCTGTAATGGTAGATCCCCAAGAAAGAACATGGCTTGCTCCAAAGTAGATAGATGCTTTAATACCAAATCCACAGACTCTTGTACCCTATCTTAGTGCACCAACTGTTCAAGATCTGATTTTATGAGACTAAATTACTACCAACCTTAGCTACATTTCTGAGCAATGCATAAATTATTCTAATATCTTACTATAGCTACCTGAGCGTTTAATATCGTTCAGCTCAACCAGGGATCGAAAAGCTTGCTCTGGGGAACACTCTATTCCTGATGCTACTGGGAGGACTTTGGGCACCTAAACAAATGAGGTTATATGCAGTTCTTTCATCCGTGACAGTAATACTATGGAGGATCAATCTAATGTAATAAAAAAATCAAAGCACAATTCAGTAAACATTACTAGCATATATTAAAATGAAAACATGTTCAAGAGAAAACAATGCAGTGGAAATTGCTTGTACAAAAATTCCTTGCATATTGCTTCAAGTAAATTATATTTGATTTATTTTTCTGAGATTGTAACTTTTATGAAAAAGATACAATTTTCTCCAAAAGTCTATACTGTTTCTTTTTGTGCATATGTATTGTGCCCAGCTATTTGGACCTTCAATTTCAACCAAAGATAGTTTGTTTTTCACTTCTTTATGAGAAATCAATAGTAAAGAATGACCACGGTAGATTAAAAAATCTTTATAGATCACATGTGAACATAGATATACAGTAACTCCTCATTTAATGTCCTCCCACTTAACATTAGGTCCCTGCTCAATTAGGGAACATGCTCATTTAAAGTTGTGCAATGCTCCCTTATAATGGTGTTTGGCTGCCTGCTTGTAAGATTCTGTAGAAGAGCAGCGACTTTACAAGGGAGCATTGCATAAGTTGCTTCTCTGCCTCCTCCCCTTTCCTCCCAGTGCTTCCTCCCTCTTTCTGGGAGGGAGGGGCAGGAGCGGGGAAGCCCCGTGTCTCCACTCCTCCCCCTCCTTCCCAGAAAGTCCTAAGTCCCTCCAAACAGCTGTTTGGCACCGCTTAGGACTTTGGGGATTTGGGGAAGGGATGTAGTGTGCTCTGGAGAGGAGGTGGAGTGGGGGTGGGAAGAGGTGGGCCTGGAGTGGAGCGGGGACAGGAAGAGGTGGGCCTGGAGCATTCCCGGCAAAGTCCAAGCCTGTTCTTCACCAGGGAAGCTGCCGTTGCTGCTGCAAAGGTGCTTCCTAGTGTCCTTGCCTGCAGTGGGCTGTGCCTGGGTGGGGTAAGCCAGAGGCACTTCCCAAACATAGTACAGTACAGTACTGTACAGTATATAATGCCTTTTTGTCTGCCCCCAAAATTTTTTCCTTGGAACCTAACCCCCCACATTTACATTAAATCTTATGGGGAAATTGGATTTGTTTAACATTGTTTCACTTAAAGTTGCATTTTTCAGGAACATAACTACAATGTTAAGTGAGGAGTTACTGTAGATTTAGTACTAACAGTGCTTGACAAGCATGGATTGGCAGACCAGCCCTCCATCAAATTTATAAACACAGATCCACAAAAATCATAGTGCACACATTCCACAAACCTTGTAGCCAGAAGAAATCTGGTAAGCTTTCCACTTAATACACTTGTTTCTTTTAATGAACAGAATTTCATCCTTAGTTTGGCAGTGTACATCAGTGCCATTTCCACTATTTGCCTCTTTAGGAGACAATCTCTTGTTCCTTAGTGTCACAGTCATCATGTATTTTAAATGGCACTGGTTGAGTTGAAGAATTTTTTTCCCCACCTCATCCACAGCATCTGCAAAATCTTTACTGATGGAACTCTCCTGAGTTTTGGGTAATCTTGCCTTGGCTCCGTAACCATTGCATGTTGGCTCCATAGCAGAGTTGCATTGCCTTGACACCATAGGAGTGATGTATGTTTATTGCTTGTGAGGAGCTGTTGCCTTATTTTGGGGATAGAATTAATCAGATCAGAAGTGGTCTGATTGAGTCTGTGAAAACAGTAGCACCCTGAGAGATGAAAAATTTATCCTTTATCCTTCAACTAGCTACTTGGTAGATGGACTCTTGTCCTTTGTGGTTGATGTAAAGCGAGTGGGAGACTCTGGGCGCTCTATTGATTATTATTTCTATCTGTTAACACTTCTCTTGTAGAGAGCAAAATGCCAGATGGTCTTTATTAATGATTGACTAGCTCTGCTATCTTTCTACATTCATGTAGTATATATTTTTGTCAGCTTGAAATTTTAGTTCCAGTTGCCATTCTCTCTTTAACAGAACATTACCAAGAAAGTGATGCTGCAAACATGGAATCCACAGACTTTTTGGAACCGTCTGTCTTTTCAGATCAGAGTGTGTAGCATAATTGAAATTCTGGGATCTTGATGGAGATTCTCTTACTGGCAGCAGACAAGAATAAAGAGGGTCATGCTGATTTCTTTAGTCTTTGATACTAGGAAACCATTGACCACGAAGTACTGCTTGCTTGCAGCAGTGTGCAGCTTGGTATGTCTCTGAAAATTCAGGCCCACTGAATAGTCAAATTAGGCAGTTGCTAGTCCTCTTGGGAAGATCTTTTCAACTGGATCTCATCAATGTATTAGTGTTAATGCTATGGTAGCGGTGATATATTTTGAGCTATTGTAACATAGGTTGCTGCTGATACAGAAACTGAAAAGGAAACTTCTCCACTACTGTAAGTTTCCTTTTCATCAAATCCAGAGCTTACAGTTTTACCACTTCACCTGTTTCTAGATGAAATACAGACCTGTATGTAAGTGACCTGTATGCCTCAACCATGACAAAAAAGGAAGAGATGTTTGGCAGGAGGAAGCATTTAGCGGATTGGGCTGGTATGACACCTGCACAATTTAGGAAGAGTTTATACTTTTTATTTTTAAACCAAATGATTCAGTCATCCAGGAAAAGTTGAGGCCTGATCAGTATTATGAGTTGTTTTGATGGCTTATAGAATTCTGGTGTGTGATTAGTATGGTACATGATCGCTGATGTTCCCTTGACAGATTGGCAGTGCTGTTAGTGTGGGTGGATATCTATTTTGTATTTTTAATTATTGGTTCTTTCTTCAAGACCTGCGTAGTTTAATCAGCTTAGATGGGCTCAGGTTCTTAAACATATCATGTCATTCCAGGTTTCAGTGATTTAGGTTTACTTTTGATGGAAAAGGTAGACTCTTTCAGATTGGGGGGGGAGTTTTGAAAATGACAATAAATATTTTTTTGATTTCTCTAGGTGTTTCTCATTCATTTTTTTTATTGTGTTTTAAAATCTTTTTAAATAGACTATATATTTTTGTTAGGATAGTCTGTAGGGGTGAGTGGCTGGTACCCACTAATACTAGATGCCTCAATTTTTGAGTGGCCAGTCTGACATACCTTGAGGCTGAATAGCCACAACTTTGAAGGCAGTAGTCAAGATGTAGGTACTCAACTTCTCTGAAAACCAGGCTCAAGTTGAGAAGCAAAAAAAAAAGGCATCCAAAATCATTGACAGCTTCTGAAGATATAGGCTTCTCTGACTCAGTTTCTCCAACTGCAAAATAAAAATTCTACATCCCCACTTTTCCTGTTATGAAGATTAACAAGCGAACATGCTTTGGTGTAGTGAACAATGGGACTTGTGTCTTTGCATCAAGGGGAGAGCAGTCTCTCTTTCAGTGAGTTGTCAGTGTACAGTTTCTTCAGGACTAGTATGGAATAGGGAACCCATGGCCATCTTTGGTCCAGTCTTGGTGTCAAGATCCTGCAGATCTGCCTTAATCAGAACTCCTATGAAATGGGAGTTTTTTACTTGAGTGTGGACTGCAGGATTTGGCTATCAAAACAAAATTAAGCACAATTTCCCCCCTTTCTTGACTCTTTCCAAGTAATACGCAGATACAGAGGGGCAGCCACTGGCTATGTCTACACTGCAATAAAACACCCATGGCTGTCCTGTATCAGCTGACTTGGGCTCATGGGGTTATAGAATTTCAGCGTAGACCTTCAGACTTGGGCTGGAGCCCAGGCTCCAGGACCCCATGAGAGGGAGGGTCCCAGAACCCAGTTTGAAAGTCTACACTGCAATTTTACAGTCCCACAGCCCAAGCCCTGCAAGTCCAAGTCAGTTGACTGGGGCCAGCTGCAGGTGTTTTATTGCAGTGTAGACATACCCTGAATCTCCCTTCTACAGCAGGAACAATGGCCACACCTGGAACGATCCTGTCAAGCTGGTTTGAATGTGGATGTGAAAGAGAGCTTTGTAATTCTCCTAGCTTAATAGAAAACATATATAATCAAGCTGGGGCAGATCACAAAGTAACCTGCTGTGAGTGAAAACAAGGCTTATGTAGTGAATGAGCAGTAGATGGAGAATTCTCTTTTATTATGCTTAATGGTAATAGATTCCAGAAGAGCTTATAATGCAAATTTAGTAATACTGCAGTCTTAAATCGTGTGGGATAAAAATACTCTGTGCTGGAATCCTAATTTTTCTTATGTCATTAGAGGTGTTTGTTCATGAGACTTGTGTAATCTTCCTGTTTGCATACTGTGCCTTGCTGCCAATTAATCTGGAGACAGATCAGTTAAGAAACACTGATCCAGAAATGAGAAAGCATGTCCCTCTATGCAATATTGCCATCAAGTCAATGCAGCACATCCTAAATGTTGGAGTGTAGTGTCCTCATAAAGCATGAACTCGGCTGCTGGTATTAGACCCCAAAGGTTCTGAGTCAGAGATAGGAGCATGGAACATTCTACCTTGTCTCTAGGAGTCAATGTAATTTGTGCATGGTGGCATTTCAGTCCAGTTCTACATCGCTTTAATTTATGCCTGCAGGTCTTTTGCAGTAATTTTGCATATCAGAGCAGTAACAGATACTGTACATTTGTGGCTCTTAAAAATTATAACAACTTGAGCCTGCCAGACACAAAACAGAGCACTGACATCCAAGAGTGAGATTAGTCAAGAACTGGATACATGTATTTATTTTTAGCCTTGGAAATCTACAGTATATCACTGCTTGAATTTAATGAGCAGCCAACAGTTTTTTTTAAAGATATGAAAAGAATACAATAATAACTGCAATTTAGAATATTGTACATGTGGGGGCCGAAATGCTGGCCATGGTGAGTTTTGCTGGCATGAGTGTTAGTAAGAGAATGCACTGTTGCTACTAAAACTTTTCAAGAAGTTGGACTGATGTTTTCATGGAAGTGTACATGGATCAATCTTCCTGGCTCCCCATGCACAGCACTGAACAGCATTGACAGCTTATCCCTAGATGATGAAATTCATGTCTCACATTCTGCACTGCGTGGGTCGTCTTTCTTTCTTTCTTACTTAACCTCTTTCCTCCTCATGTATTAGAGGATTTGCCTTTCCTCCCCACCCCCCATGCCCGATTGGTTTGTCTCTTTATATCTCTCTCCCTGTTGTCTGTCATTATTCCATTGTTTTGTTCCTTACTCTCCTTTGCTTCCTCTGTTTTCTCCTCCCTTTCCCGCCGACCTTCTTTTCTCATCTGCTCAGTGCCTCTTTGGGGAGTTCCTGTGCTACGTAGTACCGTCAATGAAACTGGGTGAGATTTTCAAAGGATTCTATGCTATGCAGGGAGAAGAATCCCCAGAAGCCAGTTAAACAGGCTTTATGGTCCTTTCTGTTGTTGAAGCAACACAAAGGAGTCAAGGGTTTGGCATGATTTAGTTGGGGTTGGTCCTTCTTTGAACGGGGGGTTGGACTAGATGACCTCCTGAGGTCTCTTCCAACCTTAACCTTCTATGATTCTATATTCTGACACCTGTAAATTGGTAATTGAAGACTTGCACTATATTGTTCTGTCTAGCTGAATCAGAGTGGTTTTATTGGCCTGCTAAACCAGGGATCTGGGGCAAAAATCTGTCTGGGGATTGGTCCTGCTTTGAGCAGGGGGTTGACTTAGATGACCTTCTGAGGTCCCTTCCAACCCTGATATTCGATTCTATGTAGATATTTTGCACCAATAATAAGAAAGGCTTACACTGGTGTGACTTGAGGTTTGTCTACATGGGGACATGGGGATATGTCTACACTACGGGATTATTCCGATTTTACATAAACCGGTATTTGGAAACAGATTGTATAAAGTCGAGTGCACGCGGCCACACTAAGCACATTAATTTGGCGGTGTGCGTCCATGTACCTAGGCTAGCGTCGATTTCCAGAGTGGTGCACTGTGGGTAGCTATCCCATAGTTCCCGCAGTCTCCCCTGCCCGTTGGAATTCTGGGTTGAGATCACAATGCATGATGGGGCAAAAACAGTGTCGCGGGTGATTCTGAGTAAAAGTTGTCAGTCAATCCTCCCTCCGTGAAAGCAACGGCAGACAATCATTTTGCGCCCTTTTCCCTGGATTGCCCTGGCAGATGCCATAGCATGGCAACCATGGAGCCTGTTCAGCCGTTTTTCACTGTTACCATATGTCTACTGGATGCTGCTGACAGATGCGGTACTGCAGTGCTACACAGCAGTATCACCTTGCCTTTGCAAGTTGGCAGATATGGTTACCAGTCATATTGTACCATCTGCTGCTGTCATGGGTGCTCTTGGCTGGCCTCGGTGAGGTTGGCCGGGGGCACATGGACAAAAATGGGAATGACTCCCCAGGTCATTCCCTTCTTTAAGTTTTGTCTAAAGGTAGAGTCAGTCCTGCCTAGAATATCAGGCAAGTCTACTAAAGAACCAGAGAGGCAAACAGAGAGGGGTCAGAGCCCCAGACATCCCACAGAAATGATGAGCTGCATGCCATTCTAGGGGATGCCCCTGCAACAACCCCACCTGTTGCTTCTCTCCTCCCACACCCCTCCTGGGCTACCATGGCAGTTATCCCCCTATTTGTGTGATGAAGTAATAAAGAATGCATGAATAAGAAACAACATTGACTTTATTGGGGGGAGGCAGCCTCCAGCTGCTATGATATTCCAGGCAGGACTGAATCTCCAGGAGACAAAGCTTAAAGAAGGGAATGACCAGGAGTCATTCCCATTTTTGCCCAGGTGCCCCCAGCCGACCTCACTGAGGCCAGCCAGGAGCACTCACGGGATGATGATGATGACAACGATGGATACCAGTCATATTGAACCATCTGTCATCAGGAAGGGAAGGCAATGGGATGCTGCTGTGTAGCGCTGCAGCACCGCATCTGCCAGCAGCATCCAGTAGACATACGGTGACATTGAAAAAAGGCGAGAAACAATTTTTTCCCCCTTTTCTTTCACAGGGTGGGGCTGACGACATACACCTTGAACCACCCGCGACAATGTTTTTTACCCTTCAGGCATTGGGAGCTCAGCCAAGAATGCAAATAGTTTTCGGAGAGTGAAGGAACTGTGGGATAGCTAGAGTCCTCAGTCCCCCGTCCCTCCCTCTGTGAGCGTCCATTTGATTCTTTGGCTTTCCATTACGCTTGTCTCAGCTCCTTAAGTTTCACGCAGCACTGTGTTGAGTCCCTGTTGTGGCCTCTGTCTATCATAGCCTTGGAGATTTTTTCAAATGCTTTGGCATTTTGTCTTTTGGAATGGAGTTCTGATAGAAGAGATTCATCTCCCCATACAGAGATCAGCTTCAGTATTTCCCGTACGGTCCATACTGGAGCTCTTTTTTGATTCTGGGACTGCATGGTCACCTGTGCTGATCGGCGCTCCGCGCCGGGCAAACAGGAAATGAAATTCAAAAGTTCACGGGGCTTTTCCTGTCTACCTGGCCAGTGCATCTGAGTTCAGATCGCTGTCCAGAGCGGTCACAATGGTGCACTGTGAGATAGCGCCCGGAGGCTAATACCGTCGAATTGCGGCCACACTAACCCTAATCCAAAATGGCAATACCGATTTCAGCGCTACTCCCCTGGTCACGGAGGAGTACAGATATCGGTATTAAGAGCCCTTTATATCGATATAAAGGGCTTCATTGTGTGGACGGGTGCAGGGTTAATGCGATTTAACACTGCTAAATTTGATATAAACTTGTAGTATAGACCAGGCCTCAGGAAAATTAAATTCACGATGTAAATTTGATTTTGAAGTGGTTTAGTTAAACCACATTAAATCCCTGTGTTGACACTAATTCTGACTGATAATGTCCACACAAGGATTTAATATGGTTTAACTAAATCCACTTAAAAAATTACTTCGGATTAACTTTTCTGAATGTCCCTATGTAGACAAGCCCTTATTCCTCGTAAGAAAGAGCAGGTCTATACCATGGGTGCCACAGCAGTATAGCTGCAGTTGCTGCTACAGCAGCATAACTAGTGCTACAATGCTTCCTACATCTAAGGAAAGGGGGTTTCTGTCAACTGTAGGTAGTTTACTTCCTTGAGCGGCGGTTGCTGGAAGAATTCTTTTAAGTTTAGACCATGCCTAAGTTGTGCTGCTGTAAGCTGTGCTTTATATCTATGTAGTATGTCTACACTAGGGGTTTGCACTAGTGCAGCTACTTCAGTGTAGTCAGACTGGGCTCATGTAGGCAGGGCCATTGTCTGACTTCCCTTTAAGGAAAAGCTGCTGATCTGACTTTCACTTAAAAATACTAGGTGCAATGACTGACCAGCATGTCCAACCTGAAACTGAAAATTGGTTATTTGTCTAAGTTGCCTAGTAAACTTAACTAAATGTCAGTTTTTTGCCCAGTATAGTACTGCATGTTGGGAACTGCACCTGCACAGATATGTGCTATCTCTAGCTGATTAGGGCTAAGCAAAGTAGCAGGAAATAAGGGCACATTATACCCTTGCTCTGCCTCTTTCATGGTCATAAAAGGGAGGGAAGGGGACGGGACAATTCTTGTCTTCATGGTTTCAAGTTGGAGATGCCAAGATTCCCAAGTGCAGGTTAGCAACTTACGTATAACGTGACCCGATATAACACAAATTCGGATATAACGCAGTAAAGCAGCGCTCAGGGGGGCGGGGCTGTGCGCTCCGGTGGATCAAAGCAAGTTCGATATAGCACAGTTTCACCTATAATGCAGTAAGATTTTTTTTTTTTTGGCTCCCGAGGACAATGTTATATTGGGGTAGAGAGGTAATTAAATTTCATTTGTCCAGGTATAGTTCTGGCTATTCCAGGCTGCTAGGCAATAGGTTTTTCCTAGCCTGAATTGATTGGAATTGAATGGTTAATTTTCAATGTGACACATAGGTATTTATCTGCATAATGTCTGTTAAGGTTAATGTAGATCACGAGCCATACTAGATGGCTGCAAATATAAAACCTAAAATCATGCAATCAGTTGGTTTTCTGCTGAGGGATTTTTTTGTTTTGTTTTGTTTTTGGACCATGCATTTTTCAACATTCAGCTGATCGATCCCTTCTTAGTATGTGAAATACTCCATTGTCCAAATAAGTGGTTTGTTGCAAAAAATTTACTGTTTGTATTGTGGTTATTCCTGGCAAAATGCCGTGCACAATGTAGTCTGTCTTTGGGGAGGCACTACTAGATATAATATTTTTTTTCAGTCATCAGGCATTTAGAAGTAGGTACTACTAGACATATATAAGCAACTTCAGTTTTTATTCTAGTGTCCCGAGCAATTAACTATGCAATACCTCTAAAAAGCTACTCTTTGCACTACTGGCAGAACAAAAGTAGTTTTAAAAAAAACATAACATCAAATTGCCCAGTGTTTTCCTCTATATGTGTCAAAATATTTGAAAAATATTACATTAGTGTATTTCAGAAATTGAAGCAGTCCAGAATATTCTCTGACGCTAACTTGCTATGTGTCTTTATGTTAAGAAATGGTGGAAAGTAATAAATACCTCCTGAAAATATTTGGATATATATCTATTAAACTCCATATATCTATTAAACTCCATGTTTTCCAGAATTCTTTCAGTGGCTGTGGTTTTAAAACTGCGTTCTCTTGAAATTATTAAATCCATTTTGAACGGTTATGCTAATCATTAATACATGGTGTGCTTTTAGCTAACTCCTTCTACTTAATCAGAGATTAGTCATTCCACACTACAAATAACATTGTAATTATAATATATTTTTAAATTAACATTTTTACATTCTCAGATCACTTTATTTCAGCGCTCTTTTGTTCTGTATTTTTATTATAATACATCTCGAATATATAAACATTAGAGCTGTCGATTAATCACAGTTAACTCACATGATTAACTCAATATATCACGATTAATCTCAGTTTTAATTGTATTATTAAACAATAGAATACCAATTAAAATTTATTAAACATATTTATTTATATTACAACACAGAATACAAAGTGTACACTGCTCACTTTATATTATCTTTGATTACAAATATTTGAACTGTAAAAATGATAAACAAAAGAAACAGTATTTTTCAATTCACCTCATACAAGTACTGCAGTACAATCTCTTTAGCCTGAAAGTGCAATTTACAAATGTAGATTTAGGAGATAAAGCTGCCCACTTCTTATTTACAATGTCACCAGAAAGTGAAAACGGGGGTTTGTATGGGACTTTTGTAGCCGGCATTGCAAGGTATTTACGTGCCAGATATGCTAAACATTCGTATGCTCCTTCATGCTTTGGCCACCATTCCAGAGGACATGCTTCTATGTTGATGATGCTCATTAAAAGAATAATGCGTTAATTAAATTTGTGACTGAACTCCTTAGGGGAGAATTGTGTGTCTCCAGCTCTATTTTACCCACATGCTGCCATATATTTCATGTTATAGTAGTCTCGGATGTTGACTCAGCACATGTTTTCATTTTAAGAACACTTTCACTACAGATTTGACAAAACGCAAAGAAGATAGAAATCTCACATTGGTAAAGATAGCTACAACACTCACCCAAGGTTTAAGAATCTGAAGTGCCTTCCAAAATCTGATCAGGATGGGGTGTGGAGCATGCTTTCAGAAGTCTGCAAAGAGCAACACTTCAATGCGGAAACTACAGAACCTGAACAACCAAAAAAGAAAATCAACCTTCCGCTGGTGGCATTTGACTCATATGATGAAAATGAACTTATGCTGGTCTGCAGTGCTTTGTACTGTTATCGAGCAGAACCCATCATCATCATGGACGCATGTCCTCTGGAATGGTGGTTGAAGCATGAAGGAAAGGACGTGTGAATCTTTAGCACATCTGGCATGTAAATATCTTGCGATGCCAGCTACAACAGTGCCATGAGAACATTTGTTCTCACTTTCAGGTGACATTCTGAACAAGAAGCGGGAAGCATTATCTCAAACAAATGTAAACAAACTTGTTTGTCTGAGTGATTGGCTGAATAAGAAATAGGACTGAGTGGACTTCTAGGCTTTTAAAGTTTTACATTGTTTTGTTTTAATGCAGTTTTTTTGTACATAATTCTACATTTATAAGTTCAACTTTCATGACAAAGAGATTGCACTACATTACTTATATTAGTGAATTGAAAAATACAATTTTGTTTTTTACAGTACAAATATTTGTAATAAAAAATAAGTATAAAGTGAGCACTGTACACTTTGTATTCTTTTATAATTGAAATCGATATATTTGAAAATGTAGAAAACATCCAAAAAAGTTAAATAAATGTTATTCTATTATTGTCTAACAGCACAATTAATTGCAATTATTTTTTAATCGCTTGACAGCCCTATAAACTCGTTACCTAATTATGTGAAACTAAAGCCCAGCTGTTTAATAGCAGCAAAATGGGAATAGATTTAAACTGGGATAGTCAGATTTGTAATGGTAAAATTGTACCACCCCCTGCTGGTCATGTGTTCCTTGCTATTTGCATTGCTACAGTTACATATATTATGGTTTTGTTTAATGTTGGTGATATTGGTATGTTTGTCTTGAAGAACTCTCTTAACTAAGGAGGAATATAGATCATTAATATAAAAATCATGCCATCTAAGTTATGGACCATATTCTCACATGCACTAATGACTAAAGGCATCACAGAGAGTCAACGAGTGTAGAGGTGATTAGATAAAGGTAGAACTGTCACTATAATGATTGAAAATGTGCCCAAATACTGGCCCAAAGCCAAATTCAGCGACTGCTGCTCCTTTTCTCCCGATCCTTGCCTATTAAAAAGAGTAAGACTGGGGTAGGTTGTCCTTGTATACCTTGCCTACAGCAGTAGCACAAGGTATTGTGAGCTCATTTAACTTTCAAAACATAGAGTAAGCAGAGTTAGGCTTGATCAGCAGTTGGATGGGAGACTTCTAGGAAAACATCTGCTTCTTGTGCTATTCTTTGCTGAATTAGTATTGAATCAGTGACTCAGTATGGTTTTGGGGGACACTGCACAAAATATTTCAGATGAAATATAAAACTGAGATCTTAACTACTTAGTCAGTAGAGGTCTCTTGGAACTTCTAATAGGGGTCCTAACCCCAATGTTCTGACCAAATTCCATGCCAGATGTTTTCACTCTGCCTACTTGAATCTCGTGGGCACTTTCACTTGGATAACTTACTCCTTTTTCTATTTTTAGTTGTTGTGCAACATTGCTGTGGTGTGCAGTTACTGTACAGAGGTGGCTGTGTTTCAGCGTTGGATGAAGGGATCCTTGAATATAGTTTGCCTATTACTCTGAATTCATTTTGTCTGAAAGCAGCTAGTACAGATGAGTTACTATTGTTAGTCTAGACAACCCATGGATATGCACTGCACAGGGATTTGGGAGACTGGATTGTATCCTGTTTCTGCCCCTAGCTTGCCATTCAACCTTGGGCAATTCACTCTGCCTCTATTTGCCCTTCCAGCCGCTTCATGACAGAAACTGCCTCTTACTATGTTTGTAAAGTATTTAGCACAATCCCCGATCATAGAGATCACTAGGCACTGCCGTAATACAGCTAGATGGTGAGCTATGCCAGTGAATTGCTCCATTGCCATCTTGGCTGGCACCTCAGGGTGGGACATCTGCCTTCCTTTGTTCTTCCCTTGCTGGTCCTTTTGCTGAGTGACTGTGTTAGAGCTGCAAACAGCATCTGGGAGATACACTCACAGGCGAGGTCCTCACAGGTTAGGTCCTCAGATGTTAATCACATTCACGTCTTTCAAATTCTACCCACTTTTTTTTTTTGCTTTTCTCTTTACTTTGTCACTGGAAGAAATAGTAGTGGATGTTGCAGTCCACTGTTCTCTATCCTTGTGAATTTCACTACAGCTCCAACAGCCTGTTCTAGAGATCTTCTGCTCTCCTTGCAGGCATAGGTTGTGTCCTATTTTAGGCTTCTGTGTAAGAGCTGTTCAGAATTTGGTCTGGTACAACATAAGCAAGAAATGAAAGTTACAAGTATACTACTCAAACGCCAAGTATAGTCTCCCATTGATATACTGGGATTTATTTGCATGGCTTCCTCACCTATTGATATGGAACGAGAGCCATAAGCATTCTTTCCATCAGTGTCGATGCCCCAGTAATATTGTGTGATATTTATAAGGAGTCTCAGGCATTTTGTTGGAAAGTTCTCTTTCTTTCTGCATTGCTGTGTTTTACTTTTTAGTATATCCTATGGAGGATTAGGATTCATACATGAATTACCCTAAATTTAAATGGTGTTCATCCCTGGTGAAGCCAAAAGCTTCTCAATGGTGGTTGTGCTGGTTGGAAGGCCACTGCACGTGGCAATTAAACAGCTGCTGCTGTTTCTTGGGAATCCATTCCAAAACTCCATTTTTGCCTTCCAGTCTAGAATGTTTTACTGCAAATTTCTTTCATTTGCCAGCAGTCTTTTCTTGATGGGTTACAGTACCAATTTTGTTAGTTTTTATATCTGCTTTTGAAAATCTGTTTGGCTGAGCTGTTTTATTTATATTTCTGGTAGGTACTGCTATGTACCAGCTTTGATATATTATAAACACATTTCCCCTAGTTACTCTTCCGATGAAAGATGTACGTATTACACCTCTACTCCGATATAATGTGACCCAATATAACATGAATTCGGATATAACGTGGTAAAGCAGCGCTCCGGAGGGGCGGGGCTGCACACTCCGGTGGATCAAAGCAAGTTCGATATAACATGGTTTCACCTATAACGTGGTAAGATTTTTTGGCTCCTGAGGACAGCGTTATATTGGGGTAGAGGTGTACTTTGTGATGTAGTCACAAGAGACGGACACTAGTAGTGCAAGCAGAGAATTAATTTGCATTTCATGAAGCAAAATCCTTTACAGGACACCAGCACAGGTAAGCAAGGAAAGCTGTAATTCTCAGGGCAGTGGAAGAGGGGGTACAGAATATGATTGAAAATCTTCTTCCAAGGAACAAATGACAGCTAGGTCCATTAAGGGGTAGATTTTCAAAAAAAGACATAAATGAGAGTTAATCTCTTAATCTCAGACACTCCTTATACAATAAACAGATAAAAAAGTTAACTTAAAACTAAAATTGTGAAAAATATTTTTTTTAAGTTACTCAGCAGAAATCTAAGTAGAAGCAGTGGCCTGGATCCTCTGATTTGATTGCTATACTTAGCGTGGGCCCATGAGTAAGAGTTGAGGGGAGGAAAAGGTGGTTTTACACCCTCTTTGTGCTCTCTCAATTCCAGGGAACTAGTCCCACAGGCTTCTCTGATCTATGTCTGGCTGCACATGGTCCCACCCCAAGGGTCTCTTATGGCAGCCAGCGATGGGCTACACACACTGGTTCTACTGCCACACTTCTTTCCCCTAGCCATGCCTTCTATATGGATGACTGGAGGGAAGAGCCACTACAGTGCCCTAGCCACCTGAAGATTCCACTGTACAGGAGAATCCTGGATATAGGCAGTTAAGATGGCTTCCTAGCTGCTTGCAGGCAACAAACTGTATCAGTCTTCACTGCTGTGTTTATTTCTCATTAATTTCTCTCTGTCCTAAACCGTTAGGACTTCCTAGAAATGCCTGAATCTGGAATTAGCCAAGAGTCCTGCAGCCTCAAACTTTTTAAACTTTCACTCTTCATTTTATTCAAGAGATTTCAGAAAAGTATTTTAACCACTTTTTTAATATTTATGAATGTGTATTTCAAATACTATAAATACTTGCCTTGCTAAAAGATGTTTGATAGAAACACAGAGGAAGTTTTTCTGTAATAAAATTGCATTTTAAGAAATCTTCATAAATAAATCACAGATCCCACACCTCAGGCTGGCCTTTATAAACATAATACAATGCCTAAGTCATTTTGAAACGTGTGTGCGCACACTCATTGTCAAATATAAATGCCCCCCCTCTCCCCTTTATTTTTAGTGGAGATTTTTGTACTCTACCCTGTGTGTGTTCTGCCTTCCCCTTCTCCCCCAACATGCCCACCCTGTCCTTATTCCAAGCATTGCATGTGGTCTGTAGCCAACGTATATCTGGCCCACATATCCTCCTGTCCCCAGTCTTTCTCTCAGGTTCATTAAGGTGCCAATATGAACATGAAACGAATCAAGTGAGATTCTTGTAGTAGCATGGAAGAATTAACTAAACTGGGACCATTGTTTGTGGTCAGATACTTTTGATCCTTCCAACTGAAGGAATAAAAGCGGGAGTGCCTTCCATTACCTTTGCTTTGCTAACTGAGGAATAGTGTGTATTTTTTAGGACTGGAAATGTTTGTTTTAATGTTCTGTAATGAAGAGCATTGGTACAGTTTTTATGGATAGTAAGGTTGCTTTGGTTCCTAATTTTACTGGGAAGTAGTGTTGCAAACTTTCTAATTCCAGAAAACTGAACACCAGTGCCCCACCCACTGCCCTGCCCTTTGTGGAGGCCCCATTCTGCGCTTACTCCATCCACCCTGCCTCCGTTGCTTACTCTTCCCCACCCTCTCCTATGTGCTCATTTTCACCGCAAGGCCTAAAGAGGCATATTTATTGTTTTGACAGGTGTATTATGCTAAGTTCAGGTTTTATTTGTTACAGGATGTTAGAGCTGGCAGCAAAATAATCAAAAAGGATAATTTAAAAAAATGAAATTTCACAAAGGTTTTCATGATTCTTTCCTTCCCCTCTTTCCATCTTTCATAACCAGCTCCATATTTTTTGCTCACTTAAGTTATTGTAATTTTATGTGTGGAATTAGGAACACACATTATCACACCTCTAGTGGGTCCACCAAAGGTCCTCTCCCGAAGCCCAAATGCAGATCCAAGAGCACAACCACAGAAATGCACACCTGTCCAGCTACCTATAAAAATAAATCTGTAGAAACTGACTCCCACACCTATATGCAGATACACATGTACCGTATATTTATGTGTACACATCTAGCATGCACTAACACACATACTTCCACATTATTACAATTGTTGTTTAGTGTGTAGAGATCCCAACTAAGATCAGGGCTCCAGGGTGGTAGGTGCTGGACATACACCTAAAAAGAGAGAGTCTGCAACAAAGAGTTTATAATGTAGCTAGACAAAGGTGGGGAGAAATGTATGGTATATTGTTTCTTCTGCAATTACTAGTCAACAACATTCACTTTTAAAGAAATAATACATTTCTTTTAGAGTTCCTTTCTCTTTTAAAAACTTGTTATGAAATGAATACACACATTTCATGTCTTCATTTTTTGTGTGTGCAAGCCAGCAAAAGGAATAAAAGTCAGAGTTAAGCTGCAAATTTTATTCACACAGGTATACACACATGTGGCAATACACGCACCTCCCTACACAAAGACACACAGTCTCTTACATACATACATACAGTGCATGCATGCGCACACTTGCCTACACAGAGACACTTTTTCATATACTTTTCCAGGGGCTGCCTAAAATACCCAGCTGGGAAGGGAGGAGGGTGGGCTGGAGGGGAAAAGATGGGGGTGTGGGAGAGAGGATCGGGAGGGAAAGAAGCCAAGGATGAGAGCAGGGGTGTGTGTGTGTGTGGGGGGGTTATGTGGGGTGGATGAGGGATGCAGAGGGAGTCAGAAGGCTACAGGCACATGAGGATGTGGGGGGCATGGGTCTGTAGGGACATAATGGGAGTGCAGCAGTGCATGGAGGTGAATGGGGTGCAGGAGTGTGGGGAGTGAGGGATGTGGGGGTGGCAGCTTTGGGAGATGGAGAGGATGGGTGGGAGAGTGCTGTTTGGGGTACAGGGCTGGGATGGGTAGGTGTGGTGGGCAGGATGGGATGGGGGAGGGATGCAGTGATGGGGGTGGGGGGAGTTGGGACAGGGGAGGGATGCAGTGATGGGGGGGAATGGGGGTGCAGCCCCATTCCCAGCACTCGGAGATGGAGATACACATACCTCCAACTCCTGGGTGTCGGTGATGGGGTGGTAGACCATGGTTCGCAGCAGGGCATGCACTGCAGCTTGAGCCCAGCCACACAAGGATCACAAGGAGAAGAGGGCCGGGCAGCAGTGGGAGACGCACGTGCCAGGTGACCCCTCAACAGCTGCTTGCTGAGCACTCGCAAGTGGCGATAGTTCCTGCCCTGCCCCAGGCAATGGGAGCTGCGTTTGTGGGCAAGGCAGCATGCGGCCTCCCCCAGCAGCTCCTAAGGTTAGGAGCTGGACATGCTGGCTGCTTCCAGACCCGGGAGCCTGCCAGCAACGCTGCAAACCAGACATTCAAGGATTCCTTTTTGACTGGGTGTTCTGGTCCAAAACTGGACACCTGGTCACCCTACTGCGCAGCAGATTTGTGGTTGCAAGATTCTCAGCAATGTGGCTTAGTTGTGACTATTAATTGACCATGTGGAATACTTTGGAAGTTACAAGACTATTGTGGGGAGAGGAAGCTACTGTGAAGCTTTGAGTGGAGTCCCATGTCATAAGTGGTCTTCCACAAACTGTTACTTTGGCATAGTGTGGTCTCTTCTAGAAAACTAGTTCTCTCCATGGGAAAAATAATGGTTAAGTGGTAGCAATTCTGGCCATCATATCCTATAAACAGTGTTTCCAGCACAACCTTAAATTCCAGTCAGCATTTATTGAGCGCAGGTTTTAGACCGCTTCATCATCACTGCTCTTTGATCATATTTATAGCAATACAATCTCTGTCCTAGATAAGAACATAAGAATGGCCATACTGGGTCAGACCAAAGGTCCGTCCAGCCCAGTATCCTGTGTACCGACAGTGACCAATGCCAGGTGTCCCAGATGGAGTGAACCTAACCGGTAAAGATCAAGTGATCTCTCTCCTGCCATCCATCTCCACCCTCTGACAAACAGAGGCTAGGGACACTATTCCTTACCCATCCTGGCTAATAGCCATTAATGGACTTAACCTTCATGAATTTATCTAGTTCTCTTTTAAACCCCGTTATAGTCCTAGCCTTCACAACCTCCTCAGCAAGGAGTTCCACAGGTTGACTGTGCACTGTGTGAAGAAGAACTTTCTTTTATTTGTTTTAAACCTGCTGCCCATTAATTTCAATTCTTATATAATGGGAACAAGTAAATAACTTTTCCTTATTCACTTTCTCCATACCAGTCATGATTTTATATGCCTCTATCATATCCCCCCTTAGTCTCCTCTTTTCCAAGCTGAGAAGTCCTAGCCTCTTTAATCTCTCCTCATATGGGACCCGTTCCAAACCCCTAATCATTTTAGTTGCCCTTCTCTGAACCTTTTTTAATGCCAGTATATCTTTTTTGAGATGAGGAGACCACAGCTGTATGCAGTATTCAAGATGTGGGTGTACCATGGATTTATATAAGGGCAATAAGATACTTTCTCTTATTCTCTATCCCAGTGGTTCTCAAACTGGGGCCGCCGCTTGTGTAGGGAAAGCCCCTGGCGGACCGGGCCAGTTTGTTTACCTGCCAGGTCCGCAGATTCGGCAGATCGCAGCTCTCATTGGCTGCAGTTCGCCGCTCCAGGCCAATGGGGCCTGGCTGCGGGAAGCGGTGCAGGACATGGGATTTGCTGGCCACAGCTTCCCGCAGCCCCCATTGGCCTGGAGCGGCGAACCGCGGCCAGTGGGAGCTGCGATATGCCGAACCTGCGGACCTGACAGGTAAACAAACTGGCCCGGCCCACCAGGGGCTTTCCCTACACAAGCGGAGGCCCCAGTTTGAGAACCACTGCTCTATCCCTTTTTTGAATGATTCCTAACATCCTGTTTGCTTTTTTGACTACAGCTGCACACTGCGTGTACGTCTTCAGAGAACTACCCATGATGACTCCAAGATCTCTTTCCTGATTAGTTTTAACTAAATTATCCCCCATCATATTGTATGTATAGCTGGGGTTATTTTTTCCAATGTGCATTACTTTACATTTATCCACATTACATTTCATTTGCCATTTTGTTGCCCAATCACTTAGTTTTGTGAGATCTTTTTGAAGTTCTTCACAATCTGCTTTGGTCTTAACTATCTTGAGCAGTTTAGTATCGTCTGCAAACTTTGCCACCTTATTGCTTACCCCTCTCTCCAGATCATTTATGAATAAGTTGAATAGGATTGTTCCTAGGACTGACCATTGGGGAACACCACTAGTTACCCCTCTCCATTCTGAAAATTTACCATTTATTCCTACCCTTTGTTCCCTGTCTTTTAACCAGTTCTCAATCCATGAAAGGATCTTCCTTCTTATCCCATGACAACTTAATTTACGTAAGAGCCTTTGTGAGGGACCTTGTCAAAGGCTTTCTAGAAATCTAAGTACCCTATATGCATTGGATTCCCCTTGTCCACATGTTTGTTGACCCCTTCAAAGAACTCTAATAGATTAGTAAGACATGATTTCGCTTTACAGAGACCATGTTGACTTTTGCCCAACAATTTATGTTCTTCTATGTGTATGACAATTTTATTCTTTACTATTGTTTCAACTAATTTGCCCAGTACTGACGTTAGACTTACAGGTCTGTAATTGCTGAGATCACCTCTAGAGCCCTTTTTAAATATTGGCGTTACATTAGCTATCTTCCAGTCATTGGGTACAGAAGCTGATTTAAAGGACAGGTTACAAACCATAGTTAATAGTTCCGCAATTTCACATTTGAGTTCTTTCAGAATTGTTGGGTGAATGCCATCTGATAGGACATGAAGTTTCTCCTGAGTTGACTGTTAATGCTGCATTACCCCTTGAGATAATTGCCAATACAAAGAAAAATGCTACTATCCCCATACAGATGGGGAACAAAGGCATGGAGAGATTAAATGGTTTGCCCAAGGTCACACAAGAAGTCTGTGGTGGAGCAGAGAATTGAACTCCAGTCACCTGAGTCCCAGACTAGCACGCTACCCACTTGACCATCCTTTGCATATTTATCCCAAGAAAATGTTTGTCCTCTGTGAATGTGTCCTGAGGTGAAACTTAAATCTCAGTGTTCTACATAAGATGATATAATTCTCCCATCTATTCAGCCAGCTAAGCGTTTGTGATTTATAGGAGTATTTGGTTATGGTGGGCACAATATAATTAAATGTCCTTATTGTGATCTGTTTTGTTGTGATAAAAGGGTATAATGAACTACAGTATAAAACAGCCATTCCTATAAAACAAATTTTAGTAATGCGTGCATGCACACAAACGCCCACATGCTACATTTCCGAGATGTTAGTTGGCACATATGTAAGAGACCTATTTTTTCCAGTGTGAATCATTTAAAGAAGGAAACAGGAACAAACACCCATTTTAATACATTCATGTATGTGAAGCTTTTGAAGGAACTATTGAAAGTTAATTTAAAAAAACAGATATACTACTGATCTTTCAGTGGTCTGATTGAGGGTATTGAAGGGCAGGGTTTAAGAAAAAATAAGACAACTTAAACAAAAACAGTGGAATTTTTTTCTTAAAATATTTTTTGTTTTCAACAGAATGTTGCCTTCACACCCTGGCTGACCTTCACATTCTTTATTATTTTTATTATTTTGCTGCAGTTGCAGTAAACAATGCCTTCCAGCATGTGTGCAGGAACAACTATTTCAAAGCTGAGCCTAATAATAATAATACCCCCCCCCCATTGAAATAATCAACCCAATTTTTATAGGCTAACGAAATTTAGTCAGTGTAATTTATTTTAATTAACATATTATTAAGCTCTCACCCATCTGTTCTGCCCCTAATTACGAATGCCAACAGAACATATTTCATAGTTACATCAGTAAAAAGATATTATTAAAGTACTTACATGTTTCTTCTACACTGAAGCGTCTGCAGTGTTCTCATGCTGCCTACGCAATTCAGAGAGCAAGCTGCTCACAACTGAAATTGAAGTTCTTGATATTATGCATTTTTTCCAATAATAAACAGCATTTCAGTGGAAAAGAATTCCATTTTATTACAATACATGTTTTTAAAGAAAAATAAACTGCAGATTTTAAAGCCTTTTGTTTTAATAGTACTGTTTTAGTTACATTTCTATAACTTGGAAGGAAATTATTTTTATTTTGTTCATCTTTTATAGATTTCTCTTAGTTAAACAGTATTTTAAAACAGGTTACTCTTTTTGGAAAAAGCATTAATATTCCATTTTGAATAATTTTACATCCCTTTAGGTAAAATATCGGATTTTTGTTTACTGTGTGTGTAGGGGGAAAAGCTTCAATATGTATTTAAAATGTACAGTTTTAGGCTCTGATCCTGCAAACACTTATATGTGTATTGGGGTCTCATAGATACATTTAGAGTTGAGATTTGGATATTTATATTAAATTTCAAGATCTTAGGGAAAAATTTAAAAAATAAGTCGTGTGTGTGTGTGCAAGATACTCTTAAGTGTATCCCTGAACCAAGGCCCTAATAATGGAAATACTCCTTTAAGAACATGAGTAGCTTGAGATAGTGTGGTCTAACTGGGTAGGACGCTGGACTGAGAAAGAGACCTGGGTTCTATTCTTGGGTCTAACACTGGGGCAAGAGAGGAGAAATAGAGGTACAAAAAGGTGTGACGTGACGTGCCCAAACTCTCACAAACTTTGGGCACCTCTGAATCCCCTCTCTCGTCTGTTTAGATCATAAATCTTTTACTATGTGTTTATACAGCTTCATGCACAACAGGACTTCAAGGCACTACCAAAATACCAATAATAAATAATGGTGTCTAAGTACGCATAATAGGAGTTGTTACATCAGATCAGTTGTATAGGCCACCAGGTCCTGTAACTGATCTCTGGCAGTGGCCAATATCTCCATGTTTCAGAACAAGGGTATTCAAACTCTACTTAAATGAAGGCTACCTCATGACAGCCTCCTAGGAGTATCAGTGGATGTGCTTAGTTTGCTGACAAAAGAGAGTGCTTTGTAATAGCTGTTACGTTTAACATCGAGATGAATGGGGCCAAATTCATCCAGGTAAAGTGATTTCAGTGGAAGTCCACTTAATGAAGTTATGCCAGTTTGGAATTTTATCCTTTAGGTCTATAGAATATTTGGTCCAAGTGAGAACATTGTATGCTGCGACTGTACTCTATTAGGCTACTCTGTTCCTAGATACTATGCTGATAAACACTGAGTAAATACCTAAGGTAAAGACAAGAGTTGGATGTGTACCATATTGTACGACGCCACAAATCACGTTTGGCCACTCATCTGTCAGAGAAGGAATTGAAGAATGACAATAGAAAGAAACAATTCAGGGCATTGAATTCTCAGGAAAAAGAATTTGAACTTTTTTTCTTCTAATACAATATTTATCTTTGAGATCATAGAATCGTAGGACTGGAAGGGACCTTGAGAGGTCATCTAGTATAGTCCCCTGCACTGATGGTAGGACTAAATATTATATAGACCATCCTTAACAGGTGTTTGTCTAACTTGCTCTTAAAAATCTCCAATGACAGATTCCAAAACCTCCAGAGGCAATTTATTCCAGTGCTTAACTACCGTGACAATTGGACAGTTTTTCCTAATGTCCAACCTAAACCCTTGCTGCAATTTAAGCCCATTGCTTTATTTTTATTTAAAAACAAAATTGTGGGGTATTGAGTTTTATTCGAAGGTAGTAGAACCTGACTTTATAGACAAAGGCACGTCAACATCATAGTGTTGTGGAACCAACACTGTAGTTGGGGTTGAGAATGATCTTTTATTCTAAGCCTTTATTTTTCAGGCACTTAACACTTTTTGTGTGTGGAAAATTAGCCTTCTGGCTAAAAAAATTTTGTGCTTTTTTTTAGCCAAAAAGCCAATTTCTTTGGCAAGGTAGAAGAAAATCCTTTCAGCTATTTGTAATTTTGGTTTTTTGGTTATCTGAGCATGGAAAAAAAGTTTTAAAGTCCTTTTTAAAAAAAACGCTCAGTCCGATTGTTGCTCTTATAACTTAACCATGAATATGTTTTAAAAGTTGAAACCTGGCAATATGCTGCTCTTAATAATGAATATATACTGGCCAATATTTGAACAAAGTTTGTTAATGTATAATACATTAATTTTCTCGCCGATTTAAGCATACATTGAATGTAGTCACATACACACATGTGATTGTACCTCTATCTGAATTATTAACATATTGAAATGTTTATCTGAAGTGATCTTGCATACTTTGAGAACATCTAAATGTGTTAAATGCTCACTGAAGTCAGTGGAAGGATTTTTATTAACTTCAGTGGGCATTGGCTCAGGCACTAAGTGAATTTATTAGACTGTCATCAATATTTCTCCCCCCTATTTTCTAAGGCTGTGGCTACACTTAGCACTTAAAAGCACTGCCGCGGTAGCGCTTTGAAGCGCTAAGTGTAGTCAAAGCGCCAGCGCTGGGAGAGAACTCTCCCAGCGCTGTCCGTACTCCACCTCCCTGTGGGGAATAACGGACAGCGCTGGGAGCTGCGCTCCCAGCGCTGGGGCTTTGACCACACTGGCGCTTTGCAGCGCCGCAATTTGCAGCGCTGGAGAGGGGGTGTTTTCACACCCTGCTGCAGCGCTGCAAATTTGTAAGTGTAGCCAAGCCCTAAATTAAAAACCCAGAAAAACTAAAATGCAATGAATGTAGTGTCAGGCCTGTGTTTTCAATAAATAGTCTTCAGTAGTGTGGACAGCCCACACGGCTGCCAAATTGTAAGCATGATTATTTTGTGCTTGCTTTGCAGCCATTAGCTGCCTAATTACTTTAAACTGCTTGATTTGCAAGCACCTTCAAGAGTAGGCATTTAAGAGCAGAGAATTAAACCTGGTGAGTAGCTACACACTCATACGAAATTAAAAGGTGAATATGCATTGGGGAATGATAGCAGTGGGTGACTATGATTTTAAAGCAGTGGTTTTCAGACTGCGGGTCACAACCCAGTACTGGGTCATGGAATATAAGGCACTGGGTTGTGGTGGCTGTGGTCAGCACCACCCACTGGGCCATTAAAAGTCCTTGGCTAAGGAAGGCTAGTCCCTAGCTGTTCTGACACTGTGCTGCGCCCTGGAAGTGTCCAGCAGCAGGTCCTGCTCCTAGGCGGAGAGGTCCACAGAGCTCCACACACTGCCTCCACCTGAGCACCAGCTCCGCACTCCCATTGGCTGGTTCCTGGCCAATGGGAGCTGGGGGCGGTGCCTGCGGGTGAGAACCATGCAAAGACGCGTGCACGCCTCTGCCTAGGAGCCAGACCTGCTGCTGGGCGCTGCCCTGCTGCTGGCCTTAGCACCCCCGCTGCACTGCTGACCAGGAGCTGCCTGAGGTAAGCCCATGCCCCAGCCCTGAGGCCCCCCCCAATCCAGAGCCCCTTTCTGAACACCAAACCCCTCATCCCCAGCCCCATCCCAGAGCCTGCACCCCTGACCTCCGCCCGCACCCCAACCCCCTGCCCAAGCCCAGAGCCTCCTCCTATACCCTGAACCTCTCATTCCCAGCCCCACTCTACAGCCCTCACCCCTGCACCCCAACCTCTGCTCCAGCCCTGAGCCCTTCCCACACCCCAACCCCCTCATCCCCAGCTCCACTGGGTCGTGGGCATCTTCAACTGGGTCGTCAGAAAAAAAGTTTGAAAGCCACTGTTTTAAAGTGTACTCAGGAAGTCTCACATAGCTTCCCCTGGCTCATTTCCTGCTACTAACTAGTGTGTGGTGTGAAGATGTCTGCATTACTGAAACATGAGGAGTGGTGTGATTTCTTACCAGCAAGTCTTATTTGTGTCCACTAATCTGGAGGCTCATCCTCTTCATCTGTTACAGAAATTTAGGCACAGGCAGAGGTTTTAAACACAAGCTTCAAAATGTTGAGATAAACTGAGTGGAAAAAAATATCAGCGCTGTCATACAAATTGGAGAAGGACAAGGCCTGTTGTCAAAGCTGTGCTTGTATTTGCAACAAAATTCCAAGCTGCACAAAAACTCACCTAGTTTCAGGTTTTGTTTATATTCAAACTTCATCTCCTGTTCAGCAAATAGTTCTTTGAGGCCTGCAAACATTCACCTAATTTCAAATGAGTCTGGGTCAATTTATTGCTACTTTGTGGATGTTACCTGAGTTTCAATTTGAATTGTTGGGTTTCTTTGAACCTAAAACTCAGGAGAAATTTACGTGTGAGCCCATCCGAGCCCATGCCAAATAATTTTGGGCATGTACTCTGGTGATTTGAAACTGCTGACTAATGCGTGTAACCCCATATCTGAAAGTACTAAATCTGAAAGCTCTATTTATCTGCTTGGTAGAGGGAAAGAAAGAAAAGGAGACACCGGCCCAGAGAAGCCCCAAACCAATGTTCTCTAGAAGTGATGCTATTAATTATGCATTGTTCTTTCAGTGAGTTTTTCTTTGTGTTTCATGTCAGACTGGAATTGTAATAGAGGGATTTATAAGCAATAAATGAAGTTGTCTAAAAGGTAGAAACAGTACAGTTCTTTTCTCTGCCCTGTCTTAGACAAGAGGTTTAAATAGAAGGATTCTCAAAGTGGCATTTTGAGTTAATTGAAGTATCAGTGTAAAAAATTACAAATAAATATAAATAAAATCTATTTTGCTTCTAAAGCCACTGACTAGTAATTACAACATACATTTGAATAGAAAAAAATTAGAGGCCCGTATGATTGCATTCTATTTTGCCTATTGGGAAAGATTAGATGTAGGTACAGGCAGTTTTGTAGAGAGAGTGAGTGTGTGTGTGTGTGTGTGTGTGTGAGAGAGAGAGAGAGAGAGACGTTGAAGGAATGGGGTTCTAAGTTTTAAAATCTGGTTCCAAAAATACCCATATCAATATGAGTCCGTCTGCCATTAAAAATGAAAATTTAGAAGAGGACATCACTCTCCTATACGAGTGTGGGAGGAAGGGTCTTGTGTCCCATTCTATGTATATTGGGCATTGGTGGGGGCTGGTGGGTAGCCAGACCCCAATAGCAACTGAAATATAAAAGCTTTATTTTCTGGGAAAAGCATATTTAGGTCCATTCAGACCCAAGTACAAATATGAAGCACAGTTCTTACTAATACAGCAGAAGACTTTGAGTCTCTCTCTAATTTTCTTCTCTTCTCTTCTCTATACAGTCTTGGAGGGTGGCCAAAAAGTAGTTGGCTAGAGATATTCTTTTGTTCACACTGATACCCTCTCAGAACATTTCATGTAATATCCCCTTCTGCTTAAGCTCCATTTTCTTCCAATGACTCTGATAAGTAAAGTATGTTGTCACTGTGCTGTATTAGCAGGTCAGTTTCCCAGTCTTGCAATTTTAAACTGACTGTTGGTCCAACATAACCAGACTTATATTGTATGCTTCTGTTCTCTCTGTCTCAGTTCATAATGATGTAGGTGGATAAATACACCTTGTTAGCAAAGGTGAGAATTAAATGAGTCATTAGGAGGGAGATCTTATTTATACTTTGTATACCTTGATAACTAGTAGGGCCTGATTCTTACCTGGTATAAATTGATGCACCTCCACAGAAGTCAGTGGAGCTGTATTGATTTACACCAGCTGAGGTTACTGGACCATTTTGTTCAGGCAAGAATTTTTCTGACATAAGTAGATATGGAAATACTATGTTTTTGCTACACTTTAGGTTATGCAAGACAGCCTGTTATTAACAGCATACCTGCAGGCATTTTAAGCCTGCATTCAAGCCTGCATTGCTAGTCTTTGTGTGAGGAACCTTCAGCATTGATTATAGGATATGTTGTCAGCATTGCTGTGTCAACAAGAAAGATTTCTTTTGTTGTTGGAGGTGTGGAGTAAGAGGTAGGAAGGCATCTGGTATGTGCTTAGCACCATTTGTGACTAGAAAGTGAAAGGAAATAATGGTGGCAGCCTATGATCCTAGATGGATTTTTTTTTTCCCTTGTAGCTTTTTGTAACAAGAGTGTATTTTCAATGAGATAACACTTTAAATAAAGATCTTAATAAATAGAATTGTGAAGAAAAGAACAGCTTTTAACTTGTTCCAAAATGATTTTCATTTAACAAGAACTTCTTGATTGTTCGAATGCATTTCTCTGTAGTTTGCATGAATCTTGTAGCTGGTAGCACATAAGGTAGAAGAAAAGCATTTCCGATTTATGCTTCAGCCTCAAGAGGTTTTCAATTTTAAAAGTCACTTTAACCCAAATCAGATAAAATTTTACGTGAAACATCTTAAAAATTGATAATTTTTCTGAGCCTAAAAGAGGACTATTTATTTAATATTGGTTGAATGTTAAGCACAAAAGGCCCCGTCTACATGTATTTCTTTAGTGTTCATAGAAACATGCATTAAACTGTTCCTGAGAACTATTTATTGCCTATAAATAAATCTATAAGAACAGTCTCCCTGTTGAAAGTTCAGCTCCACCTCTTTCCACCCCTGTCCTTCCCTGACTCTTTCTGCCCCTCCCCTGAGTGTACCGCGTCCCTGCTCCTCCCCCCCTCCCAGCGCCTCCTGCACGCCGCTGAACAGCTGTTCCCCAGCATGCAGGAGGCACTGGGAGGAAGGGGAGGAGTTGATCAGTAAGGCCAGCAGACCCCCTGAAGTACCCTCATGGACCCCCAAGAGTCCATGGACCCCATTTTGAGAAACGCTGTTCTAGACAGACTTCTAGTAGAAGAAACCTTGTAGATGCAACAATATAACCTTCTGAACTGTACAGAGTTTGGAGATAGAGCTTAAGAATAGAATTTTGCTGCTTGGTTACATTTATGATGGAAATGAGACTTAAAAGTCAAAGCTCCTTTGCTTTGCTCCCCCCTTTGCGATCCTCCCCAGTTTAGAATAAAAAAAAGGTTAAAATAATTATCACTTTATTTACACTGGACAGCCCATTTGTCCATTGCCTTTATTAGCTTAGTAGGAAAAAGAATAAACATACACTAGAGAGACATAATGTCTGCCATTTAGTATTTTCATAGAATTTAGTTTTGACTTATGTAATGTTCACATGACACTCTGTAGGCACAGTAACTACAGTAGAACCTCAGAGTTACGAACCCCTTGGGAATGAAGGTTGTTCGTAACTCTGAAATGTTCGTAACTATGAACAAAACATTATGGTGGTTCTTTCAAACATTTACAACAGAACATTGACTTAATACAGCTTTGAAACTTTACTATGCAGAAGAAAAATGCTGCGTTTAACCATTTAAAAGCATTTTAATGTAAATGAAATGAGCACAGAAATAGTTTTCTTACCTTGTCAAATCTTTTTTAAACTTTCCCTTTATTTTTTAGTAGTTTACATTTAACGCAGTACTGTACTTGCGTGTTTTTTGGTCTCTGCTGCTGCCTGATTGTGTACTTCCAGTTTCAAATGAGGTTTGGTGTTGAACAGTCAGTTCATAACTCTGGTGTTTGTAACTGTGAGGTTCTACTGTGTAACATTTTTTAAAAATATAATAATCTGGGATATAATGTGTAGTACATAGTTCTCATAAATAGTGGAAGTTTACTTGGTTACAATGGAAATGACCAGGCTAACAGATGTAGTGAATAACTAGCAATTGATAAATCCCTTAAATTAGCGATCAACCTCATTTTGTTTGGTAGCTGTACATAAGTCCTTAATTTCTGATATGCGCATCATAAAACATGTTTTCAGGTACATTCTGTTTCAGAGGACAGTTTGGACTGTCATTCCTTTTAGACTGTAAACATTCTTTATTAGGGCTAAATATTCAAAGGAGGCTTCTACGTTTATGTGGTACTATATGTGCTTGATTTGCATATACTTAATAATTGGTTCACAAAAATGAAGTCACTAGCTGGGTGGAGACCCATTTAAAAATTTGACCCTAGTAGACACAGCAAAACTATATTGTGGCGAACTTATAAACTGCACTAATAATATGTAATATGTCTTAGAATAAAGGAAATGCTTCTTGCAGTATCAAGGCTTGTCTACAGAATGTGGTAAATTTTAGTGCATTAGAGTGGTGTGATTTTTGTGGAGCGTTCTAATGACCTCATGTAGACTCTGATGGCGTGAGCTAAAAGGATACGTAGTTCACATTTAATTTAAATACCTCTTAGTTCATGCTAGCAGGGTCTACGTGGGGCCTTTTAGAGCACTCTACAAAGCATACCCCTCAAATGCACTTTACCGTGTCATGTAGACAAGCCCTCATACAGGTACCCCTCATCTCCAAGGAGAGAAAAAGAGATGAAGGAAGAAGGATTGTTACAAACTAGCAACCATAGAAAACAGAATATGGATCACACAAGATAAAAAAAATATACAGGCAAATACGTTTAATGTTTATTCTCTCATTCATAAAGTCATATATCATCTGTACTGGACTTCAGAAGCTGGATTCTGAAAGGTGGTGATCGCTCTGTTGCCAAACCAGCAAAGTGCCTAAGCTTGTCATAAGTTAGACCCATTAAGTTGAGGTGTACTCACATGCTTAAAGTTAAGCATGTGCTGAAATGCTTTGCAGGATTGGGGCCAGAGTTCTCAGCCACTTGCAGGATTGAGGCCTAGTTGCTCCGATTGACTCTCCATCCAGCACAAGGTAGACATAATCCTGCAATTCTTCCTCATGTGAGCAGATACTTGTAATTGAAATCAGTGGCAGAACTATTCTCACAAGAAGGGTTTGTGGGTGTTGGTTCTTTATCTGCAGACTTTTGATCCATGCAAGGCCAAGAATCTAGTCTCAGCGGGCTAGCATCCAGGAGGTACATTATAACCAAACAAGGTCCAAATAATTCTATTAGTATACACTTTTAATGAGTAAAGAATCTACTGTACTAAATGTCAGAGAGTGTTCTGTCTCTTGCCTGATTTTATAGCAACAAGACTCAATTAAATTCCTTACCAGTTATCAGTAGTAATGAAGCTTTTTAAATAGTTTATTATGCATATGTTCTGCATAAACTTGAAGAAATGGCTAATGCCTCTACTCTTGATATCTGTGAAATAATTAGATGAAAAAGTTATGAAAGCTGATTTTTTTAATCTATTAAGGCTGAGGGAAAATTCAATTTCATTTATTTGTAGATAACATTCAAATTAAAAGCACTTCTATTTGCATGTTCACATCAGTAAATTGAATTATTAAGGACTTCCAACTAAATATTAAAACTGAACTAATGCAGAGGTGTAGTACATCACGTAAGATATTGGATTGCTTCATGCTGTAGATGGTTTTGAATGGTGTTTATAATCAAAATAAAATGTACACCCCACAAAGTGGCTGAGGCGGCTTCTGCAGTCTAATGGCTGGAGTAGCCTCTATAAATCATAATATGCTTCTTCCACAGTTTGGTGTTGGTGGTAAGAGCTTTGGGAAAGGGAGAGACAGTCTGCTGTGATGCAGTGGTTCTCAACCAGAAGTATGCACACTCCTGGGGGTACTCAGAGGTCTTCCAGGGGGTACATCAACTCATCTAGATATTTGCCTAGTTTTACAACAGACCACATAAAAAGCACTAGTGTTACCAGATCTGCCCGTTACTTTGGGGTATGCTCATTTATTCGGGTTACTCTTCTCTCTGCGTGTGTGTGTGTGGGGGGGGGGCGTGTCTGTAATTCTATCAATGTACTGGTTGTGTCACTTGTGTTTTCATATGGAGCTCTACTTCTCCCTTATGCAAGTCCCCTCCCAATGGAGCTATCCTGCAGGACCTAGGTTTCCTAGGGCTGGGTTCCTCCAGCCCTGGAACCAGATGAACACACGCACACACTAACAGAGCAAGTCTGAGCAGACTGGGTCAATCAGCACTTTCAAGCTGACCCCTTATGTGTCCCTGGACTCAATGGGCTGGATCAAGCAGCACTTTCAAGCTGCCACCCTTATGTGTCCAAGATTCAGCACATCTCTGTCCCCACTCTCACATCACGATTGTACTGGTAGTAACCTACTTGATGAGCAAACCCCACAGTACTTTGGGTGCTGCAGGGATCTTTAGCTTAGGTTAAAAAAAGTTGCAGTAGAGGAAATGGGGAAGCTAAAAACACAAAAGAGTAAAATTCAGTAAGAGCAAGAGAAGCAACCAGCTTATCCATAAAAGTTATTTATTGAATAATAGTGATAGCTACACAAGGAGAGCCTAAGCCAACATAACATACATTATTAAAGGTTAATATGTAAGGTAGAAAGAAGAGGATCTCACTGCCCCCTGAAGCTTGAATTGGTCGGGGTTCCCAGGTAATGGTGGTAACTCAGGGTCCTGAGTGCTGGAGACAGGCAAAGCCCCCAGCACTATCAATCAGGAGAAGATGGAGTCCCAGTGGAACTGATGCAGAGTTTTGGGTCTATGCATCAGAACACTTACTTGAACATAGGTAATGATTTTTGTAGAGAAACAACAATGGTTCAAGGGTAAACTCATGACTCAAGGGTTTTCTTTAGGCTAGACAATAGGAGCTGATCACGCTTGGCTATGGGTGGTGGTTTCGTCCAGGGAGCTCACAGTGCAACTAGGCTGCTTCAGTATTTTGGACATCAGTCAAGGATTCCTTACAATAATTGGTCTGATAACTGCTGAGCTGGGTGTGGGCAGGCGTAGGTTCATTAACATCTAGTGCAGAGATTCCCATGATGCAGGGCTTCCCTGCTTTTCTGGTCCCAGAGTTCAGTGTGGTTCTCTGTTCTTCATTCTGTATGCTAATCCCTGTCCCATCTTTCATGCAGATGAGGCTAGGGGCATTGTCTCTGCTCTCCATTCTGTATGCTAATGGAGATGTCTTAATCTTGTCACCCTTGTCAGGAGGGGTCTAGATGTGTCTCCCAATGCCCTTCACTGCTCTCTGCAAGCCTTTTTTCTGATCCATCTTGATTCGAGCAGAGACTGGCCCGGGGTGTGGGGGGGGAGCAGGGGTGTATGTGTCCCTCATGAGTCAGACAGGCCAGACACCGTGCCCTGGTTCCCCAAAAACACAGAGCTGACTGGTATCACTAGCAAAGTCAATACAAACTAAAATTTCATGCAACCTATTTATACTGCTCACGCTGAAATGTACAGTATTTATATTTATTTTATTTTATAAGTATATGGTAAAATGAGGAAGTAAGCAATTTTTCAGTAATAGTATGCTGGGACACTTGTATTTTTATGTCTGATTTTGTAAGCATGTAGTTTTTAAGTGAGGTGAAACTTGGGGGGTACACAAGACAAATCAGACTCCTGAAAGAGGTGCAGTATTCTGGAAAGCTTGAGAGCCACTGTCGTGGAGAAAATCCACCAGCTTTTCTCCATATTTCAACCTATGATCTTCCCCCTCCTACCTTCTTTCACCTGCCACACAGGTATCCTCTACAGAGCTGGGAGGCCACAGAAGTTAGGCGTACCCACTGAATATTCAGTTGAACAACTGGATGGGACCATAGTTAGCAAAATGGAACAAATGGGTTTTCCAAGTACAAACCGAATATAGCAAATGAAGTTAATAATGTATTTCTATCACAAGTCCTTCTTTTTTAAGGACAACCTAAAGAGGGGTGAGGGTGGCGGACAGAGGAGGAGGATGGAGATTTGGCTTCCAGGTCTGAGATATTGGTTTGGAAACTACACTTCAGGTGAATACGTATTTGTTTCTCCACATGCAGAGGTGCACTGTTCTATTTTTAATTTTTTTTAATCCAGTGACATACTAATATGAGACCATACTATGCCTGGAGTTGCTACTAAAACTACAGTAACTCCTCACTTAGTCGTCCCGGTTAACGTTGTTACGTTGCTGATCATTTAGGGAAAATGCTCGTTTAAATTTGTGCAATGCTCCCTTCTAACGTCGTTTGACAGTCTCCTGCTTTGTTCACTGCTTGCAGGAAGAGCAGCCCGTTGTAGCTAGCTGGTGGGGGCTTGGAACCAGGGTGGACCGGCAGCCCCTCTATCAGCTCCCCACTCCCCTAAGTTCCCTGTGCTGCAGCCGCCCAGCAGGCTATCAATTGCCAACAGTTCAGCTGTCGCTCCCCCCACTGTCATGTGCTGCTCCTGCTCACTGCCTTGGAGCTGCTCCCCAAACCTCCTGCTTGCTGTGCAGGAGGGGAGAAGGGGGGGGGGGGCCTAATGTCAGGGTGTTCCCCTCCCCCCTCCCCCCTGCTCCTACTTCCCCTTATCGGATGGAGAGAGACAGAGAGAGCTTGGGGCAGCAGCTGCTGTCTCAACTTCCTGATCCACTTAAAAAGACAATGCACTTAAGAGTGGGTCAGCTTACTTAAAGGGGCAGTGTGCATTTCTCTCTCTCTCTCTCTCTCTCACACACACACACAAGGTGTATGTCTGTCTCTGTCTGCTCTGCTGTCTCCCCTCCCCTCCATTCCTGCTGTCCTGTGGAGTGTGAGAGGCTGCATTAACAACAGTGTGTTAACCCTTGAGGGCTCAGCCGAGTGCTAGTTCATCATTTAGCAGCAAGGCATTTCCTGGGAAATATCTCTCCCTCTTCCACCCTCTAACTTCACCACCTCAACCAAGCTTCACAATTATCACAGCTGTGATAGTATTGAATTGTTTGTTTAAAACCTATACTCTGTGTGTGTGTGTGTGTGTGTGTGTGTGTGTGTATATATATATATATATATATATATAAAATATAGTTTTTTGTCTGGTGAAAAAAATTTCCCTGGAACCTAACCCCCCCCATTTACATTAATTCTTATGGGGAATTAATTCTTATGGATTTGCAATTCTTATGGATTTGCTTAACATCGTTTTGATTAAAGTCACATTTTTCAGGACCATAACTATAATGTTAAGCGAGGGGTTACTGTATTCTGTACTTAAACATGTGACTTGGGAGGACATAACCTTCTCTATGGCTGGTAGGGAGACTTGGGTGGTTGTCCTCCATCTAGCACAGATATGGAAAACTCATTTGAGATAGATACCAGCTTCTTTTTAACCTCCCTCCGTTTCTTCAGCAGTTGTCGATGTTGGGCAGTGCCTGACTATTGTAAAGGGACACTAAAATACTTAACACATGCAGCAGCAAAGACTTATTTTCCAAGCATGTGAATTTCATCTTCCTCCTTGTTTTGCCAAGTGCCGACTCTTCCTTGCTTGATGCCTATATTGAACAGGATGCAGAGATCAGCCATACTAAAAACCCTGAAATGTTCCTGAATTCTGAGGCACCAAGATGACTTCAGAGGCTTGGAGCAAATTGTCAGTGCAGGAAAGGAAGCTGAAGCAAGTGCAGTAAGAATAGAGAGAGCTGGTATTTGGTGGAGTAAGATACCAAAGTTTGGCCTCTAGAGGGAAAAATAGCAGACAAGGATCCATAACACAGGTTAGCAGTTTAGGATTTTCAAGGAAGAAAGACTTGTCTAGTTTCTCAATAGCTCACATACATCCATATTGATTTTCTATTGAATGAGGTTATTAATATACATGCACTGTGAATCTGTTGACAGCCTTTTGATGGCTTGAAAGCTAAGGTAAATGAAAGGGGAGGTGGACATTAAAAAAGATGGGAAGTGAAAGAATAAAATAGATGTGACAAAACATTCTACGCTGTTATTTTATCTTCCCATTTCGGGAAAGAACATATGCTCCCTCCTTCTCTCTCAAAGTCAAAGGTGTTTAAAAAGGAAACTGGTATGTGAGAGAACTAGTGCTGGGATAACACAGCAATAGACACATTAGATGAACCTAAAACAGAATTACAGTATTTAGTGATTGTGAATGGTGCTGCATTGGCGCCCCTGATTACTGAGGCCCTCTAAATATTCACAAAATAGGTACAGTGCAGGCACCGAAATCCAAGCTTTTTCCTGCCAGTGTACCTTTAAATTGATTCTAAGAATTCACCTTTAGGTGGCTATGGCCATTCAGTCTTTGGCATTTCTGCACAGACCGACAAAGATTAGTTGACTAGCAGAGCCGGATTTAGGGGCAGGTTCCCAGGCGACTGCCTGAGGTGCCAGGCTTGGGAGTGACAAAAGGGAAAAGAGAGTGTTTGAAGAAACATGTTTCAGGTATTCCATATGTGGATTCATTTTTCACTAACTTCTTAGAATGATCTGGAATGTTGTAGAATCTCATAAGGTATTCAAAAGTTTAACTAATGGAGGAGGGTTGCCGAAGACACTGCTCCCCCAGGGCGCCATTTGGTTTAGGGCCGGCCCTGGTTACTAGTGCCATTTGTGGTGATGGCTTCTGTGATGTTGGACATTTCCATGCTGGGGAGATTCGCAGAGACCACAAAATCAACTTCAGATAGACCACCAAATAGTCCTCAGATGATAACTCTTGAAAAGGATCTTTTAAAAATGTATTAAGCCTGCCTATATAACTTCTTAGTACACCGCTACCTCAATATAACGCCACCTGATATAACACGAATTTGGATATAATGCGGTAAAGCAGTGCTGGGGGGGGGGGGGGGCTGTGCACTCCGGTGGATCAAAGCAAGTTCAATATAACACGGTTTCACCTATAACGTGGTAAGATTTATTTATTTTTTGGCTCCCAAGGACAGCGTTATATTGAGGTGGAGGTGTAGTATGCAGTCAGTCAGAAACGGGAAGTTGCTTTTCATAAGAAAAACTTAGTCCTGGACTATGGAAGTAGGGCTAAAGGAGTGTCATTTTACTGTGATTGCATTAAATGCTTCTTGGAGCGAAGGCATGCTAAAGGAACACTTTTCTTACTAAGGGAGTCTTACATAATCCTAAACTGTTGTGAGGCCAGCCATATTTTCTCTTGTCTTCAGCTCTGCTGAACAATAATGGAGAACAGCTATAGCTGTCACTTAATACTTGGTGACCAGCTTCATACCTTCCACACTGTTCTTCCACTGAAGTGTAACGGTGCATAAAATAACTGTTTCTTTTAAGGTGTCACTGTGATAGGAGAAATGTCGTTCCTCAGTTGCTCTGAAAGTAAGGAAATTTGAATATCAGCACGTTTTTTTTCAGATGGTTGAAACTGGAAGCAAATATTGCTCACCTCTTTTAGAAAAATCATTTTGCAGAATGCATGCATGCTCTTCATTTCAGAAGAACGTTGGGTTACTAGTTCTCTCTCTAATTTCCAATTTCTTCCCAAACAATTTGACCTCCTGGATTATCAAGTGCCAGAGGTAGAATGATTTTGTCTGATGTACTAATGATTATAGAGATGGTGTTCATATTTGGCGTTTCATTTTTTGAATTTTAATGAATATTTCTAGTGATAATTATTAAAGCTCTGCTGGCAAAATCCTCTCTAATCTAAGTTTTGCATCTCTGCAGATAAAAGATCAGATTCTGTGCAGAGCAGACGAGGGGAGAGAATTTGGACCTAAATATTTAGAAAATTGACATTTGTCTACCTAAGAACTTTAATTTGATCTTCAGAATAATTCATATCTATATGAATAATAGATATATTTATTAGCAGTTCTAGTAGTGGTTGCTGAATTTGTGTATAAAGAAATGGACACATAATTTAGTCTGTGTACTCAGGTACATCCACACAACTCTTGTGAAAGTCAGTGGGACTTGTCCAAGGACAGAATTTGACTCGGAGAATTTCATCATTGTTCTTTGTGCAACATCTCAGAAATACAATTTCCTATTGCTAACCTTTTTTACCCCACTATTTCTCTGCCTGTTATGTTTCCACAAAAGGGTTTTTACTTTCTTCTGCCAATTGCTAAATGGTCTTGCATCCTCTCTCTATAATTTCTTCATGCTGTCTATTTGTTGTATTTCATCTTTTCATAAGGTTTTAAACCTAGGTTTCCTCGTGCCATTTCTAGTCTGTTGACAGTGGACTATAACCCAAGGTATGGAACTGCTGAAAATTAAAAGGAAAGGGATGATCTTGGAGAGGTAGGCCAAAGGTTGCTTGCGTCTAGCTATTTAAACTAGCTCAATGAAGTACAGGAAATTCCAGAAGTTATGATTGCACTTGCAGTGTGTTCTGTACCATGGTGACATCTCAACTTCTTAAATGGTATACATAGTTAATTTAACAAGAATATGTTAAACTCGCACTGAATGAGGAAAAGAGAAATAGAATGTGTGGCATACCATGTGTACAACATGGCCGAGTTAATTTTGGGCACCACTTAGTTACATTTTATTCATATTTTGCAGGGGCATATAATTTTTTAAAAAAGAAACCGGGGAAGAAAAGTATTTTAAAAATAAAATAAAAATCTGAAGGTAATTAGCTTGGGGTAGTTTCTGGTTTCTTAATCCAAATAGTAGTGGAGACTACAGGTCCTTTTAGACTTGTGGAGGGAGCAGTCCTTGGGTCAGTAACACTCCTTTCCAGGTTTGCCTATGATTTATGCCATGGTCAGGGGACACTTTCACTGAGGCTGAGGAAATAGTCTTGAGGAAGCAGTCTTGGGTTTATAAAGAAATTTAATTCTGCTGACTCTGGTTTTGGGGCATGGAGCCAGAATTCAAAGAGGTGGGGGGGGGGGGCGGCAGCTAGAATTTCCCTCTTCCCATTTATGATTAGGGACCAGGGAGACTTTGCTGACTCTCGCCAGTCTCTCTAGGAGAATCAGGAAAGCAGAGCAGGTTACGATCCCCTGCATATCAGCCATATTTGTAGTCCAAACTTCTGGTATGGCCTGATGAGAAATGTGTATCAAGTTAGGATCGGTTTTCCATGAACCCTTGTTCATTGGCATTAATGTAAGGCCCCCAGACCCTCCTCCCTCCAGTGATTTACCTCTCCCCCAGCTGCCCAACAGACACATCTGAGCTGCCAGGGAGGAGTGAGTGAGCACTGGTGCAGCTTCTCTTTGCTTCCCCACAGAAGCCATTTTCTGTGGAAAGTAAAGAGAATCGGCAGGGGGGAGGCAATTTTTTCTACTGCGCTGCCGTGGTGCAGAATTCCCCCAGGAGTAGTGGGCAAGAGAACCCACTCTTAAATTTTGTTTTGTAATGACTTTAGTGCAGTTCCCCCTTGAATGGTGGCTGGAACAATACCTCAACTTACACCATTTGGCAGCTGTGCAAAATAAAATTACCTTGACACAGGGAATCATCTATCAACATGTGCCAAGGACTGATACTGAACTATGTCAAATATTACATATAAAAACCCCCACCTACATTAAAAGAACATTTTTCATTGCCTGACATCACAACCTTAACAGTTAGGAAATGCCAAAATTGATTTCTTATGCAACCTCAATTGAGCTTCCTTGTGCCTATGCGTTATGATACAGTCTTAGTTGCATGACTACATACTACTTTTTCAAAAACAAATTGCCTGGGTTTCTTTAAAGGCAAATTGACAAAACAGAAATTGGCCACTATCGGAAGACAAGGTGCTGGGCTAGATGGAACATTGCTCTGACCCAGTATGGCTGTTCTTATGTTCTAACCATATTGACTGCCACATAGTGGTGCAGCAGGGCTTGTTTAGATCAGTGGTTCCCAAATGTTTTTGTTTGTGCTCCTCCACTCGTCCCCCGCCTTGGAAGCCTTGGTCGGGGGCTGGGAGCATGGCTGCGGTCAGGAGTGTGGCCAGCGCTGCAGCTGGGGCCACGGTTAGGGCCCAGAAGCTGGGGATCATGGCCAGGGGCTGCGACCAGACCTGCAGCTGGGGATGGGGGCGGGGCCAGAGTGGGGCTGGATGGTGCTCCTTCCCCACAGTTTGGGGACCACTGGTTTAGATCCACAGCACAGACATCTGTCAGTTGAGTTAACAATAAATAATAGCACTAGTAAATTGTCATTCTTTTTGTGGGCCAGCCAGTAAAGTGAGATGAGGCACACATTTTGCCTGTGGATTTCACAGCTATTTGCTGACAAGGGAGAAATGAGACTCAGGAATTCAGGGGTGTAGGGAGGTGTTCTCTAGTGGTTAAACACTTCTGCCTCTGTCGTCATTGTTTTCTGCCCTACTTTCAGCCTGACTCCTTCTGCCCCTTAGCCCTTGCAGCCTGTCCTTGTCCAAGTCTACCGCCTCCAGGACCTCTCACCCCTCTGCATTGCAATAAGGCTGTTTCTTTGCTGGTTTCCAGAGAGTGAGGAGAACAGCCAATGAGAGAGACAGTCTCTTTGCTCAGAGTTCTGGGACTTGGCACCATAGTGGTCCAAGCCTGCCAAGAGGAACAACTGCAGGGAAAATCCTGCTCAGGCATCCCCTGCAAACGTGTCATGGAGAATGCCTAGTACAAGTGAAATCTTGGGAGAATTTGCCTGCCAGACTCTGTGTGAACTGAGGTTATTAGAGGCTCATAATTTGGCCAGACTTGGGCAGATTTTTACATAGACTGCAAAAGGCACATCTTGACCCCAGGGGGACCTCCCCTGCCAAATTTCAAGTCTCTGCTCCAAAACATAGAGGCTCTAGAGCATCTTAATGAAAAGTTTATTAATTTTTTTTAACATCCACCGAACAAATATCCCTCTAACCTCATTCTGAGAAAAGCTGAACTATATTTTGCTGAAATTATTTAAAAACACTCACACAAAACTCTGTGTGGTGTTTTGTGTGAGATAGACTCATTTCATCTCAAACAGTTAGTTTGGCAAAGTTATAATCGATTGAAAACACAGAGTCTTTATAATGGAAATTGTTAGGCAACCTTAACCATAGGCATCACTACTTGTACCTCCTCCCATAATGCTCTATCCCAGGGGTTCTCAAACTTTTGTACTGGTGACCCCTTTCACACAGAAAGCCTTTGAGTGTGACTCCTCCCCACCCCCTTATAAATTAAAAACATGTTTTTATACATTTAACACCATTATAAATGCTGGAAGTGAAGTTGGATTTGGGGTGGAGGCTGACAGTTCGTGACCACCCATGTGATAACCTCGCGATCCCCCTGAGAGATCACAACCCCCAGTTTGAGAACCCCTGCTTTATCCAATACATTTTGTGTTGATTCTCCCTTAATTAAGTCTTCCTTGTAAATTCCTTGCTTTGGAACTTTTGAACCTCTGAAGTTTATAGACTCTTCTGGCTTAACCAGTAGAATATGTAAATTCCTGGAGGAGGTGGTAATCAAAGTTTGATAAGGTTGTCTCACTAATATCTATAAAACAAACCACATTTGAAATTCCTAGCCTCAGCTGTTTGAGTTATCTGAGTATATTATTGTGGAAATATGTGTGGAAAAACTGCAGAATAACTCAAATAGGTGAAATTATTTCATCCTGTTTGTACAAAACATTCCCCTTTTGAATGACACACGAAGCAAGGGAAGCTCTGGCCCTAAAGCAATGTATCTGTGTTATAAACAACTGAAAAGTGGAGAATTGTTAGAATGGAAATTGCATTTCAGATTTGACTACATCAGGTGGTGGTAGTAATGGTGCTGCTACTGCAAATAGGAAAAAAAAAATGTGTAGAGACCTGCTAATTGCTTCTGTCATCACAATAAGCCTTCAGATATGACTTGACATTTTTCAGGAAAATGAATCCAAAAGTAAAGCACAAACTCAGAAATCTATAGGTTGAAGCAGCCGCTTCCTCCATTACTTGCTATTCTGAATGGAATTAAGTTGAGCAACACTTTACAAATAGAATAATTTGCTGACTTCTGAATACCTTCAGCCTCTTCAGGGGTACTAAGCAAAGGTGCCCATTGTCTCCATTAATTTTTGATTTGGCTCTTGAGCCCTTGGCAGTAGCTTTATGGGCTCATACAGAAATCCAAGGCATACAACTCAGTTTTATGGAATATAAATTGATGTTACATGCAGATGATGCACATTTGCATATATCCAAGCCAGAAACCACAGTTCCAGCCCTTTTATAACACTGCTCTACAGCCAAAATGCTTCTGAAATAAATGTAGTCCAACTTTACTAATTCTGGGTCACTGAGAATGAAAATGATGCTTAAAATTGTTGATTGGCTCTAGTTTTCAAGGTATGCTATTGGGTCAGTATATACGACCCTTGACTTGGGAATAGCGGAGGATAAGTGAGTTATAAAGGGAAGGGATCTCAATTTAAACCAGAAATGACTAAAATACATCTTTGACTGGATCTATGAATAAATCTATGACTGGGTTTGGACAGTACTTGCTTTTTAGGCAAAACAATGAATGATGCAATCTGAAGCTGGTATTGCGTCATACGTAATATGAATTGCATCATGTTATTCCTAGAAGTCATGGATGATGCAATCATAACGAAGCTTGCATCACTCTGCTGAACAAATTGCCCTATATCAGCTCTAGAAATCATACAGTGTCGTGCTCTCTTATTTGTCAGTGTTTGATTTTGCAAAGGGCCACATTTCTGTTTAGCCAAAGTGAGCAGAGATGCCTCGTACTTGTGTGAACAGTGCAGATAACTTCTGCTATGTTTGTGGTGAAGTGACTTTTGCATCACAAAAGCGCAGTATAACCACTATGGTTAAGAAAGCCTATCACCTTTATTTTGGCTGCAAAATTGGAGATCAGGACAAGAGGTGGGCCCCACACATATGCTGCAACACTTGTGCAACAAATCTTCGCCAGTGGTTGAACAGGAAAAGGAAATCTATGCCTTTTGCAGTGCCAATGATTTGGAGAGAGCCAACAGATCATACCAGCAATTGTTACTTCTGCATGGTGCCTCCAGTTGGGAAAGGTGTGTCAAAGAAGAAAAAGTGGACTGTGCATTATCCAAACATTCCATCAGCTATACGCCCTGTACCCCACGGAGAAGGACTGCCGGTTCCTGATGCACCAGAATCATTCTCACTTGAGTCAGATGAGGAAGAAGATGAAACTTCTGGTCCTGAACCATCAATGTCACAGGACCCACATTTTCTCCCATCCTCCTCCTCTGAACCACACCTCATAACACAAGGTGAACTGAATGACCTTGTCAGGGATTTGGAACTACCCAAGAGTAAGGCAGAGCTGTTGGGCTCCAGACTACAGCAGTGGAATCTCCTGGCAGGTGATGTTAGGGTTTCCATGTTCCGTGACCATCAAAAGGATCTTGTCCCATTCTTCTTCATGGAAGGTGATCTTGTAGCCTGCAACAACATCGATGGTGCGATGGCAGCCCTCAACATCGTTCACGATCCAGATGAGTGGAGACTGTTCATTGATTCATCGAAGACGAGTCTTAAAGCTGTTTTACTGCATAATGGCAATGTTTTGCCATCAATTCCAGTTGGTCATGCAGTCCATATGAGGGAAACCTATGACAACATGAAACAACTTTTGAGGTGCATAAACTATGACCAACATCACTGGCAGTTTTGTGGCGATTTGAAGGTTGTTGCTCTCTTGCTTGGTCTGCAGACTGGATACACAAAGTATTGCTGTTTTCTCTGCAAATGGGATAGTCGTGCAAGAGATTCCCACTACATCAAGAAAGATTGGCCACTCCGACAGTCATTGGAGCCTGGGAGGAAAAGTGTTCAGCATCCACCACTTGTTGAATCAAGGAAGATTTTGTTACCACCCTTACACATCAAGCTGGGTCTGATGAAGAACTTTGTCAAGGCCATTGACAAAACACAAGCAGCTTTCAAGTACCTCCGTGGAAAATTTCCAAGGTTAAGTGAAGCTAAGATAAAGGAAGGTGTCTTTGTTGGTCCTCAGATTCGTGAACTTCTTCGAGATGATGCATTTGACCATGCACTGCGTGGCAAGGAAAAGACGGCATGGAAAGCCTTCCAGTTAGTGGCAATAAATTTTCTCAGAAACAACAAGGCAGACAACTACAGGTTGTTGGTGGAAAACCTCCTCAAGGCATACAAAAGCCTTGGTTGCAACATGTCACTAAAGATACATTTTTTGCACTCTCATCTAGATTTTTTCCCACCGAACTGAGGAGCAGTGAGCGACGAGCACGGCGAGCGATTTCACCAGGACATTGCAACAATGGAGAAACGCTATCAGGGCAAATGGAGCCCATCAATGCTTGCAGACTATTGCTGGACAGTGACAAGAGATGCTCCATTTAATGAATACAAGAGACAAGCCAAGAAGCGCCAAGTAGACACTGAATAGGACTAAACTATGTACATAGTAGTTTTTTGCCTTTTGTTTCATAATAAATTTTAGTTATATAACCCTTTTGCTGATTTTTAAAGTGTTACATAAACAGGACAGGTGAAATATTATCATGTAAAGCAACCATAAACACATGAAAAGACCTAGGTTTACAATTTATGTTTAAAACTCTACTATCTACACAATATACATAGACATAAAATGTAAAAACTTAAATATCTTAGAAACAGTAGCCAATCAGTTGTTTTAATTGTCATATTTGAATTCAGCACATCAAAATACATAATAAATATCACATTTTATCTCCGAAGCAGACGACGTCTCAAAAATTGTAGACCAGTGTAAGTAATTACAAAATTTGGATTAATATCTAGTTACAAAATAAATGGGGAAAAATCAGAGTTATTGGAAATCTCCCAGTTGTCATATAGTGGAATTTTCTCAGTGGAATTTCCATAGGCAAACTAATACATTTTAAGTACTTACATATAAAAGTACCAAGACATATTAAATCAGTGAAGTTAAATTTAGATCCTGTACTCTTGCAAATAGTGATACAGACAAATGGCATTCTCTCTCCCTGAGCCTGTGGGGAAGGGTTAACATAATAAAAATGAGTGTTCTGCCTAGGATCCTCTATGTTCTAAAGGGCCAGCCTGTGTATATGCCTCTTTCCTACCTGTATATAGAACAGGAGTACTTGTGGCACCTTAGAGACTAACAAATTTATTTGAGCATAAGCTTTCATGGGCTACAGCCCACTTCATCAGATGCATAGAATGGAACATACAGTAAGAAGATATAGATACATACAGAGAACATGAAAAGCTGGAAGTTGCCGTATCAACTCTACGAGGCCAATTAATTAAGATGAGCTATTATCAGCAGGAGAAAAAAAACGTTTGTAGTGATAATCAAAATGGCCCATTTCAGACAGTTGACAAGAAGGTATGAGGATACTTAACATGGGGAAATAGATTCAATTTGTGTAATGACCCAGCCACTCCCAGTCTCTATTCAAGCCCAAGTTAATAGTATCTAGTTTGCAAATTAATTCCAGTTCAGCAATTTCTCATTGGAGTCTGTTTTTGAAGCTTTTCTGTTGCTATATGTCCATCTTATTTTAGAAAATTTAATAGCATTATTAGAGCCTTCCTGTGGGACCCTGATCAGTGTCCACTATCATTTAAAATGGGTTTTCAACTGGGTGGGATGCAGCGAGCCTTCCCACTTACTCACAGGGTCCCAAAGCCACTCACTCAAATTTGGCCCAGCTACACCTTCGTCATGACATAGCATCCACCAGGCCAAATTTGAGTGGCATTGCAAACTGGCACGAGAGGTTGCAACTCTACTAGGACTCTTCGGCTGGAACTGAGAAATACTGTCCTGAAAACTTTGTGCATATGAAGGTAGGTGGTTGTGAAAGGTCTCCTAGACCATATGCAGTGGATAGAATCAAAGGAGTGATTTATTTAAAGTAGGATCCCCTTTATTGGAATCAATGTATTAATGCCACCAGTTCCATGTAGAATAGATTACATTGGAAAGCCCCATTGTATTTATTTAGGAAGTTTTAACAGGTTTCCATATTTACATGGTAAGGAATTATAAAGTCCCATTTTGTAACAGTTTTTTTCCAAATATTAAAAAAAAATAATTGAGAACACCTGATTTAAAAAAACTCCAACTCCCTCTAAGCAGGGAAGGTGTTTGGGCTCCCAGACCCACAAAATTACTATTATGCTTTTATCAGATCACAGATTTCAAAGTGGTCCCAGCATGCTTATATAGCCGTATACTCATGTGGGTGGAAATTGAATTTATATTAATGCATCCAATTCCCGCTGCTGCAAGTCTCCTCAATTCCTCTTTTTGTCTCATGCCTGCAGTGGTGGCTATATGAAGGGTCTGGGCTAGCCTAGCTTAGAGATAACAATTATACCCTCGCCATTGTGCAAATTGGGAACAAATCTATAATATGGAATAATTGGCTAAGCAGGGGCATTATATGGATTTCCCAGTTAGTCAATGATGAGGGCTTTGTTCTTTTCTAACACTAAATCAAAATTATGACCTGCCACTTCTCAGGGGTATGGCAGTACTTGCACTAAGACACTTGTTAACTTATCAGTTTGGTCCAGATGCCCTAAAACTCCCAGAAGCCCCAGAACTACTAGGAGTCTTAGAAATGCTACATAAATGCCCAATGTCCTGTCCATTGTGTATACTTAATGAAGAGGAACTCCATTAGTGGGGAGTTCTTTGTGAAAGCATGAGAGGGGGACTTATTACTGGTCTGAAAAAAACCCTATGGCAGAGCATATTACATAATGTTAAAAATGCCACTGTGGATCTCAGGCTATGCTTGATGCAACAAAAGATTTTATTCAGAATATATTGGACACTACAGTAGTTGCACAAGATCAAGTCCTTATTCTCTGATGTTTGTTGGAGCTGTAACAAAGGAAAAGGAACTCTGATACCTATGTTGTGGGACTGTCCATGAGTCAAGACAGCTGTGGAAAGAGATGGACACTAGAATTTAAATACTCAGCTTCAGCCTAACATCTGCTGAAAATTATATCCTATGTTATTTACCTGCTAAACTGGGCTTAACTCTGCCACAAATACATTGGTGTTTGAGGGCTACAATGACCACCATGTGCATGATTTTACAAAAATGGAAGAGTAGGCGTGTGTCCAGAATAGAGCAGTGGTATTTGGACCTGTTTGAGTTAGCAGCCAAAGAAAGAATAGCTTATTGCCATAGCAATTACATGAATTTGAAGAAATTTGGACCCTATTCCTAGATGCATTTGGATACAGAAGTGTGTAGAAGGCTCAAAGAATGCTAGACCTCCATTCCGCATAACCACTCCGTTTCCCCCCCCCAGTCCCCCTCTTTCTTCCGTTCCCTATTCATATATATCCTTATCCTGTTTTATTACTGTAACCCCCATCCTGACATGTTATGTCTATGTGGTATTACAGCTTTGTCCGGTTGTAAAATTGTAGAAGCAGCAAAGAATCCTGTGGCACCTTATAGACTAACAGAAGTTTTGCAGCATGAGCTTTCGTGGGTGAATACCCACTTCTTCGGATGCAAGCAGTGGGTATTCACCCACGAAAGCTCATGCTGCAAAACTTCTGTTAGTCTATAAGGTGCCACAGGATTCTTTGCTGCTTCTACAGAACCAGACTAACACGGCTACCCCTCTGATACTTGTAAAATTGTGTAATTACATAATTCTATTGGAGATGCTGTGAACCGTGCAATATTTGGAGACACATATATGCTGTAAGTCATTTACTTTTTTGTACTTTTCATAGTCCGTTGTTACAAAAATAACTGAAATATTAATTTTAACTCCCAACCCCAAGTTTACATGGGGAAGGTAACAGTTAAACCAGACCCTTTGTTCCTGATCCTGATTTTACATACACTGATGTAAATCAGCAGTTACTCCAGTGGACTCAGTGGTGTTAAACCAGTGCAAGACTGGTGCAAGTGAAGGCCGAATCAGCCCCATTGACTAGAGTTGGAGTTGAGTACTCACACCCTGAGACAGATGAGCAGCAATCTGCAGGATCTACCCTTCTATCTTTTTCTCTGTGCATGTTTGCTTTTATAAATTAAAGTGCCAATCACAGTGGGATTTTTAAAGTTGGAAGCCATCAGTAGGAAATGAAAAGAAACCCACTGTCTGCCTGAATTACTGGAATGGCAGCTATTTTTTTGTTTTTATACATAAATTCTTCTCTAGTTTCTGTGCTCCAATAGCTGCCACTATGCTTATAGCTGTGGCCTGTACTTAAAATATAGGAGCTGTCACAGTGTGAAAGTAATGAATAATGCAGAGGTCTCCTTTGTGACTGGCCCTGGCTGTCAAGAAGTGAAAGTGTGTGGTATGTGTTAAATACATACTGCATTATCTAGCACCACTCATGCAACAATTATAACTTCCTGAATGTATATGGAAGCTATTTGGAAGTGTCAGGGTGGATAAAAATCAATGATTTTTTTATATTTTTTAATTTAAATTTGATTTTTTTTTATTTAAAGCAGATTTTTTGATAGTTTTAATTAAGATACATTATAGCTCAAAGATATCTCATGGAATAGGGATTATAAATTCTAATTCTATAGTATGACATAATATATTCATGAATGTTTAAAAAAGATTTGTAAATGAGTTCCAATAGGTCATGAATTAGGGACCCAATCTTACAGGGCTCCAGGGACTTCCGTATAGATTATTTAGGTTAATCTTTCTATCTACACAGTGGGACTCAGTGCTCAGTCTAGAACAGTGGTCCCCAACCTCTTCCGGGTGGTGGGCAATGGACGATGAGCCACCGAGGACCGTGGTTGGCGGACAAGCATCCGCTAAGAAGCAGCAACGTCGAGGCGTCATTGCTGAAAATCAATGGCATTTCGGTGGCGATGCCTCTTGATGCCACATTTCGGCGGATGCTTCTCCGCCAGCCAGTATGCGGGCGCACATAGATGCCCCGGTGGGTGCCATGGCGCCCGCTGGCACCACGTTGGGGACCCCTTGTCTAGAAGATACCATCAGGGATGCTTAGTTTTACAGTTCTCAAACTATGGATTTGTGTCTCCAGAGATAACATGTTTGTTAACAGCAAAAATATTTTTAAATAAATAATGTATAGAGATGAGAAAAAACAGCCTCTGCAAATTTGTGTACACAGACTCAATCCCTTAACTCTCTAAAAGTGCAAAGTTTCAAAAAGTTCAATGAATAGAAGATTGTTGGGGGCGGAATAGATCTGGACAAGGAGAAGAAGTCTGGAGATAAATGTGAGACGCGAGGGACATATGCTTGTTTCGTTAAAATATGATATGTTTGCTGGTGAAGAAAAAAATCCCGAATACTTAATGTTGTTGTTTTAGTTAAATAAAACAATTTAAATGTCTTTTTGGTGATGTTCTCCTCCTAATACAGCATGGCAAGAAAATCCTTCAAATATTAATGATTAACCTATTGAACTGGAGCTAGTTCACCTCCCAATGACTTCATAAATATCTGCTTCAATTACTTTTGGTAAATTAAATAATCAAACACTCATTCATTTTTTGATATAGCTGTAAAACTAATCTGAAAAGTTTTCAAAATAAATTGCTGTTTAAAAATGTTGTGTGTAACTTCTAAAAATGAAACCTACATCTATCTCTGAGTTACGAAGAATATGTATTAAGGTTATGACAACCAAGAAGAATGCATTTAACCATGATTAAATCGACATACCCTGCAGGTAAGAATGGTCTGGCTTGTTTTGAGTCCTTACTCGGATGCTCAGGAGGGTTACAGGGAGCGAGGCTCTACTGCTGTTTCCTCTTTTCCCCTATTGAGTCCAGTTGGGCAGGGAGGAGGGGGCACAGAGGGGTGGGGAGAGAGAGAGAAACCTTGTCTCCACCTCATCTCTCTCTAGCTGAGTGGCTTTACTCTGAGTCCTCCCCTAGATTAAGGGGAGAGGCAAGAAAACGTAATTGGGGTGTCTCAGTCTGTTTCCCAGAGCTACTTCTGGGGTTTAGTTTGCACACCACCCTTTGCTCAACGCAGTGCAACCAAGACAGATCCAATTTTGACTCTTGTTTTATAAAAATTTGACCAAACTAGAAGGATTCTGGCAGAGTTTTATTTAGGTGTATATTTTCATTCTGGCTGACTAAGAGAAGCATTCTGGCTGACTAAGGGTAGGTCTATACTTACCGCGTGGGTCGACGCGGAGAGTTCGACTTCTCGGAGTTCGAACTATCACATCTAATCAAAACGCGATAGTTCGAACTCCCCCCGCGTTCTGGTCGACTCCGGAACTCCACCACTGCGAACGGCGGTGGCGGAGTCGACCTTGGAGCCGCGGACTTTGATCCCGCGGCGTCTGGACGGGTGAGTAGTTAGAACTTTGAGTTCAGCTACGCTATTCGTGTAGCTGAACTTGCGTACCTTAGTTCAACTCCCCCCCCTCCCCCCGCTTAGTGTAGACCAGGCCTAAGAGAAGGAAGGGATGGGACTGAGAAACAGGAGATGGGTCAGTTTCATATACTTGTTACATGACCATAATCAGTTCACACCCTGATGGAGCACCTTAAAGTTAGAAGTATGATTAAATACATTGCTGAATTGAGGCCTTAATTGCTCTGCCCAGATTCCTTCATCTGCAGAATAAGTGGGGATAAAAATACTTAATCTGTCTGTAATATCTATTTAGATTGTGAACTCTTCAGGGGAGGGGATGTTTCTTATGTGTTTATATAAACACCAGCAAAACAGGGGACCCCAGTCTTGCATCAGGCCTTTTTTTGTGTGCATTTGTAATACAAAAAATAACTAATAGTTTAAAGCATATAATTGTAATTAGGTTGTTCCTCCTAATTTCAGGTATTTGTAAATCTACTGTGCTTTAACAGTGTTAATCAGACGACATGTAGATTGATCAATTAATGTTACATTGTTGTATTATTGAAAACTTATATTTAGGAGGAGGGGTCTTATTTCTGTAGCATTTGTATAAAAATTTGCCGCTGACATTTGATGGGAACATTGATGAGGTGGGAGTATTCAAGCCATCTTGAATATCTGCTAAAATGATAGTAACATTTATCTTCTAACCAGTTATAAATTAGAGAGTATTCTGTTGGTGCATAATATGGGTTTTACAGAGACACAGAGGGGAAAATCTGTTTAGGTTTGTTTTTTGTGTGGAAAAAATTACCCACCAAGGAGTGATAGACCTAATAGACAACCAACTGAATGCAACAATTTTTTTTACTGAAGCTCCTAAATGCAAAATAGCAAGATAAAACTCATTGCTAACTAAACCTCTGATTATTTTCATTATTCACTAGTCTTAGTCAATCTGTACTTTATGAAATATCTAATACTTTAATTTTGCCATTTGCTGATCATGCTTAACAAAGCAAATTAAAAATACCACGGAAAACTATTGCTCAAAAAGAATTAATATATTTTTCTAGCCTAGTTTTAACTGAACTTTTTATTTAAGACTGGTGTGTAATAATCCACCAGCAGTTTAAGTGTTTTTGTTTGCTTAGGGAAGACAATGTTGTGCTAACAGCAGAAAAATGTTTTATAATCCTTTTATGCTAATTGGATGAATTTTTGATGGGCGCCAGTATTTTCTGTAAGATTTTGGAAGGTCTGGCACTTAAAATAACTTCATGTAACTTCCAGGCCTGTTGATCACTGTTCCAAATTTCCATTGCAAATGATAGTAGGAGTGTATATATTTATTAATTTTATTTTAGTCAGGGTTTTAAAACAGGAAAATGGTGTGAGGGAACTGATATTTGCTTGAGTAAAATCACTTTTTAAAATGAGTCCAGTACCTCTGTTTCATTTTCCAGATGGGACAAGATGTTCTTAGGGCTTGGCTGTGTGGGGGAGCTATTGTGAAATATGCTAGGATGTGAATTTAAAGTGTAATGGGTATTCCACAATAACTCTGTGTGGACACTTTTATTCTGCGTTAAAAGAATGTGGCTTACCTTAATGCACTTTGGAAGTGGAAGGGTGTAACTATTTTGGGCTATTTCCCCATGCATACTAACCCCTGTTCACCATATGTAGTGAATAATTAGTTTTAATATTAAACATTTAACTCTCTTAAGACAAAGGCAACAATAAAGTTTTGACTATAACAAATTATTTTGGTAGCAGAAAATGCTGTAACTATTCCAACTAATTTTTAATACAATTTTTAAAGAGTTACTTATGGTACGTTACTGTAGATTGAGCAATACATAATTGTTACTGTTTTTGGTATACACTGCTTATTTTGATCATAAATCAAATACACTGAATTTATTTTGATCATAAAACCTTAGCAATCTAATTTCTTCAGCATAAAGCATTTGAATGGTGTCATCAATCTTTTTGCCTTAACTGTGGTAGGCAAAAGTTTGCTTTCTCTATAATAAGGTTAAGTGAATGCCCATGCAACTGTGCAGGGTTTCAAGGTCAACTCTGATTAAAATACAGTATTCGTGATGTTATCTCCATAACTTTGGAATTCTGTGTGTGCAATTTTGTGTGCAAATGGTCAGATGCAAACTCCATTCTGATTAAATTACAGATTACAAAAAAGTTAACTTCCTTTTGATTTGTGATAATAGTCATAATTATGAAATGACGTATGACCATAGCTATGATAAATTTGGCACTTTTAATACTGTATACATGTTCCTTAAATGGGTACTGATGCTGTGACGTTCAGAAAGCTCTTATCTAGCATTGTTGGTAAATAAGCACAGTTTGAGGTGTTTTGCCAGTCCTCTATTCTTCATAAACATTTAAATGCTTTTATTTTTTTGTTTTCTCATATCATCCTGTCCCATTGTACATGAAGATTCAAATATATTTTATTTATACAACATTGCAAAGACCTCTTTTACCAACCTTGGGATATGAATTGAAGATTTTTGAGATAAACATTCCTTTTTTTTGTACATGAAGGTGGGGAAAACCTAGATTCTAAATTTTATAAAAATGCTTGTTTTTGTAACCATTTCAGTGTTCTATCTAGCCTCGATTATGTTAAATAGATGCATCATATAAACAAAATTCAAGGACTCTTCTTTTAGTGAACTGTAAACTGCTGCACAAAATACTAAGCAAGTATGTGAGGGAAAATGAACTGTGATACTATGCCAGGTTCCTGATAATTACCTTACTTTAGGAATTCAGTTTCCTTTTTTCTTTGCAAAATACACAAATGATATGATATGTTGTTAATGCCCTAGGCTGATTTATCTTCCTATCCTCATTTATTTCATTTAGCTATAATAAGCTACTGTACTTTTCTATGTAGACTGAGGTATGATTTGCACTAAAACATGGAAACTGACCACTTTTGTGACACAAAGAAGAAAATTGATAGAGAACAAAGGTCATTACTTAATAATTTTATAACAGTAAAATAGGAACAGATGAGCCTCCCTGAAAATAAAATCTAGCCAGGAAGAGAACTAGAAGTAATTGTCTAATGAAACCATAGCCATTTTCCCAAAGACTAGGAGGAGTGAAACTGTGATTGTATTTGAAAGTGTGCTATATTTTATTAATGTGAAAATGTCAGACCTTTGGTTACATGCGTGAAATCCTTGATGTAGCATTCTGTCTACACAAAAATAAATGTCTGGTTGCTAATGGCTTTTAAAAGCAATGTGTTTATTGTAAATATACTGTAGCAATATTTTATATTTACAAGCTTTCCATTGTCTGAAAAAGTAATTTTAAAAATGTATATATTTTTCTGAAAGCGGTTAGAACAGCAGCTGTTTTATTATTCTGGTTATGGAGATCTCAGAAATAAACACTGTCTTTGTGTTTCAGTTGGAACTGGATGCATATTAAAGCACTGCAGATACTGAAATTTATATGTTCCATATTTCTTTAAAGAAATGAGGTTAATTAGCTAATGTTCTATTGTTATGTTCTATCATTTTGGAAGGAAAACAGATTGCATAGTGTAAGGGCTTTGCAGCCTTTGGGACTTAATAGTTTAAAAAGAAATATTATTTTTTTTCAAGAAAAACATACTGGGCAAAAATATAAAAGCATAAACATTTACATTGTGAATCTTCCCAACATCTTGTGAAGTTAGAGCTTCTAATACAACCTCTTTCTGTGACTTAACACGAGGAGGGGATGGTGCGATGATGATGATTCAAAGGTATGAAAATATCTATTAGACACATTTTCGTTTAGGTAGATGGCAAATTTTTTATCAGCCACTGTGGTGTACACTAGATACCCACTGAATATACGGGTAGACTTAACTCAGAGGTGAAGAGCAGCCGCCAGAAGTCAGTGGGAACCATGGGGTAGCACTCAGCATGTTGGAAAATCAGGTCCCAACATAACCAATAATTTTAAGTCATGATGGGCCAAATTCTGTTGTTTGCATCAAAATAAATCTGGTGTTACTCAGTGAAACCAGGGGAGTTCCTCTAGATTTACACAGGAACAACAAAGTTTCAAGTTCCGTCTGATAGCTTTAAAATACCGACTTTCTTTCCTTGCTTCCTAGTGGAACCTGTTTCCATTGCAATTGCTGACAGTATCACAAACACTAAAAATTGTCGTGTCATGGAATACCTCTATTTGGATGTGGAATCTACCACAGGAGCGACGGAAGCTCCCTAAAAATGTGAGGGCCACTGGCACCTGAACTATGGCCCTGCCCTCCACGCCACCTCATCCCCTGAGGCCCAGCTCTCGCACCACCTCTTCCCCTCAAGATTCCACTTGCTCCTCTCTGCTCCCTTCCCCCCTCACTTGCCCTTACGGACCGGTAAAAAGTAATGGGCCCCTGATCCATCATTTTCTGACAAGTCTGAAGCAAGTCTTTCCTAGATCAGATTAAATGGTGGATTGTTATACCTCTTATTCAGGTGGAAATGCCTTGAGACAATGGGTTGACTGAAGCCTAAGGAAACCAGTTCAACCAAGTTTCTCTGCAGTGGGCTGGAAAAGGGGAGAGTGGAAAATTTCCCAGCAGCAGAACAAAGGAACTAGGTGTTATGATGGGGACATGTAAACTTGAGGGACTTACTGAGGTAGGGATAAAAAGCTTTGGTCAGGAGAGAAGAAGAGAGACGAGCATACTTTCACTAGGGGGTGTGTTTTCAGTTTAATTGCAGGACATGCCACAGTCAGAAAGTTAGCTGACTTAGAAAGACTCCAGGATTCTGAAGAAAAAACATGAGTGGTAGGGGAAGGATGAGATGCTGCAGAGGGCTATTTCATAGCCCAAAGAACTCTCCAGAGCGGTGAGGCACTGAGGCAGGGAAACGCATCTAGGTGTTATTTCTCAGGCCACTAAGTAAAGAGTAATAGCGTTTTAGAATTGTGTGTGTACAAGTGTGCGCTTTCACTCCCATGTGCCTCTGAAGAGTTAAACTGTGTAAACCAGAAGTCTTTCCTCTTTGGTGGGATTTTGGGGAAAGTACAAGAGTAGCTGGGGAGGATTAGGTGAGCTGGCACATGTTTTAGGGCCTAGGCAATTGAATCAAGGGCTGGGGAGGTCCCCACTGCCAAGAGAGTGTCAGACATGACGGGTACATGTGGAGTGTGTGCTCAGAAGCCCAAAACCAGGACCAGGGCCTAACTATGCTCAGCCCCAGAAAGCCAAGGCACTTGGGAGTCAGTGTTTGGACCCCCCTCAGAGCAGTCTGGCGAGTGACCAGCAGAGGGAGCTTGACCAGATCTGTGATGATGTGAATTTTTTCTTGAAGACATGGCAGCAGCTCTTGAATGCCACTTGAAGTATGTTATCTGGAAAGATCCTTACATCAGTGCTTCTTAACCTTTTCTCAGCCAGGTATTCCCAAAAGCAAAATCTCTGTTGGATTGAAACTTCACCATAGTTGTGGGTGTTATCTATATCATGTGTGCGCACACACTAACTCTTCGGTAGCCTTTTCCCCTTTCTTCATTTTACCTGTACTTGCTTCTTTTGTTTCCTTTATCTTTATAGCTCTTGACTTTTTTTCCACACCACCTTTTCTGGCGTTCATGAGAGGCTAGCATCCCTAGTTAGATGTATGTGTAATGTATATGCACATGTGTCTGACTCAGTTCAGAGTGATCAGCTACTGTGGCCACACTGAATCGATACATGTATCATAGGTTCCCTCTTTTACTCAGTCTTCTGAGTTTCTGTTATTCCTAGGATTTTCCCTAGTCCAGAAACAAAGGGGATGGGGACCAAAGTTCCTCTTACCGATAGGACACAGAATGGTGCAAATCCAGGTAAAAATAGATGGAAGGCTGAGTGGAGCATATACGATATGTTGCCTCCTACTTGGGAATTCAGAGGCCTCTCAGAGCCAGTTCCATGTATCTTGTATCTGAAACTAGAAATATGAAATATAACTCTGAGGGCCTATTGTAATTATGCAAAGTGTGGGCCATTAATGGTGGTTTGGAATCTTAATGGCTCCCATCAACCAGGACAATTGACTGGATGGCTCTGTTTGCAAGCAAGCCTTCCTGTGAGTCAGGCTGCGGGGAATGAAGGCTTGGGGTCTTTCAGTGACTTGTGATCATGTCACATGAACTGGAATCCATCTTTAACCTGGTGCTTTTCCAGTGAGGGGGAGTGGAAACCCAGAGAGAGACAAAGGATTCCCGCCTTATGCAAAAGATATATAAAGGGGTAGAACAGAACAAAGGGAGGAGAGAAGCCATCATGAAGAATCCCCTAGCTACCACCTGAGCTGGAATAAGAGCTGTACCAGGGGAAAGAATTGTGCCCAGGTCTGGAAGGTGTCCAGTCTGAGGAAAAAACTTACTGAAGCATCTCCTGAGGGTGAGATTATCTGTATTCAGTTTGATTAGACATAGATTTGCACATTTTATTTTATTTTGCTTGGTGACTTACTTTGTTCTGTCTGTTACTACTTGGAACCACTTAAATCCTACTTTCTCTATTTAATAACATCATTTTTTACTTATTTATTAACTCAGGGTATGTATTAATACCTGGGGGAGCAGACAACTGTGCATATCTCTCTGTCAGTGTTATAGAGGGAGAACAATTTATGAGTTTACCCTGTATAAGCTTTATACAGGGTAAACCGGATTTATTTGGGTTTAGACCCCATTGGGAGTTGGGCATCTGAGTGTTAAAGACAGGAACGCTTCTGTTAGCTGCTGTCAGGTAAACCTGCAGCTTTGGGGCAAGTAATTCAGTCCCTGGGTCTGTGTTAGAGCAGACGGGAGTGTCTGGCTCAGCAAGACAGGGTGCTGGAGTCCTGAGCTGGCAGGGAAGGCAGTGGTAGAAGTAGTCTTGGCACATCCAGTGCCGGCTCCCCAGGGGGTTTCTGTGATCCAACCCGTCACACATTCTTTCTAAATCAAAGGAATTTCTACTGAAAATTAGTGGTAGGAGCAGCCTTACTTTCTGTTCTGTGCTATCCTCTACCAGCAGAAAGAGAACAGAATGCAAGTTCCTTGTGTCCTTCACATGGAGACCCTGTTTTGTGTGCCCCAAATGCTTCATTTTTCCTATTAATCAGTCCCCATTGGTGCTGGGGGTCCTGCACCTTGGTTTATAGTCAAGGCCATAAGTCCTTCAATCTTGAGGCGTTTCCCAAGTCATGTTTCACCTTCCTGTATGTCTCCAGGTCAATAGTGCCTGTTTAGTTCTGATGGCATTTGGTCGGATTAACAATTGTCTTTTATATTCCAGTCAGAATAGGTTTCATCTCATTGTTGTGTAGCTGTTGGCTCTATACCTCCCACCCCCTATGTGTAAATAATACACATGAAACCCCATAAAAATCAGTTTAGAGCAGAGGTGGACAAACTGCAGCACACAGACTGCTTCCGGACTGTCAGACGTTTTTATCCGGCCCTTGAGCTCCCACCGGGAAGCAAGATTGGGTCTTGGCCCATTCCGCCCGCCTGGTGCTCCCAATGGGGAGTGGGGTCGGGGGCTTGCCCCACTCCGCCCGGCGCGCCCCAGCCCCTGACTCGCAGCTCTCTTAATGAGCACCATCTTCCGGAACGCAGCGCCACACTGCACAGGCGCGACTTCACTGTGCGGTTTCTGGGATCAGAACCCTGCCCCCACGTGGCAACCCCCCTTCCCCCTCCCCCCCACGCGGCAGTGCACCCAATACGGCCGCAAGCTTGAGAGCCTCGAAGCCACTCGGGCCACACCCGTCCCAGCTAGGATGCCTCCATCCGTGGCGGTGCCTGGTACGGCCGCCTTGGTGTCACTGCTGGCAGAGCCCCGAGGAGTCCCCCATACCGCCCCTGTAGAGCCTCCCACTCAGTGCCACACCACATGATCCCTCCCTCCCCCCACCTTGGTAACATCCCTTATAGAGCCCCCCCCACCCGCTATACCCCATAGAGTTCCCCTCCCCCACTTCTCATTCATAGCCCGCCATACAATTTCCATACCCAGATGCGGCCCTCAGACCAAAAAGTTTGCCCACCCCTGGTTTAGAGGAAGAAAAAGTAAATATTATTTTTGTTTCTAAAATAAAATTAAGACTCTGAATATATATGGGACCAAATCCAGAGATCCTTCCTTAAGTTTTAATTCAGTCTTTACTCAAGACCCATATATGTCATTTGGGAACTTTCCTAAGTAAGAAATAAAAAAATATTTCAGGATAAGTCAAAGGGAGATAGATCTTTTGTGTACAAAGGTACCATTTTCACATGCTTGAATTACACTTTACACCAACTTTATAAAGCTGGTTCTTGTTGCGTTTATTGCTACCTGTATGGAGGGAAAACTGGGAGAAGGAAATTTCATTCTTTTGAGTGTGTATTTTGGTTCTTATTTCCCATTTTAAAGAATTGGCAAATACTATCAGAATATTTGAAAATAAAGAAAATATTCTCAATGGACATGCAGTCTTTTCTCTTGTCTTGACAGCATAAGGCTAATTCCTGTTGACACTGCACACAGATGTTCCCACCTACCTCAGTATGTCTCCTTGGGCAAGTACCTCAGTCAGGATTTGGATAATATCTTTCCCAATTACATTCTACAGTAATTGTGTCTTGCTTAAATTTCAACCATTTTTCAACCAGTGTGGCTTTCTATAGCTCTAAGCATTGTCACTGGATTGTGTTTGACTGGATTGTATGACCAAGCCCCTTCCTGTGGGGTGTGGAGGTCTATGTCTCTGATGAGAGAGCTTCCAGAAACATTGTGCCTAAATCAGACATAATGCCTCTGGGTGCAACGGGTTGCTTGGCATCCTCGCTGCCAATTTAATGGGTGCAGCTTACCCCCATGGAGCTAGCTCTTCTGGACAGTGCCGTGGCTGTGACCTGGCTCTCCCTGCTTTCTTTCAGAAGACTAGTGTTAATATTGGCAGCACTGAATTTAGGTAATCTTGAGAACCCTCAAGCAAAAGATTGATTGAGGTGCCTATATCCATTTCCCCCCCCACCCCACCTCCCTTCTCTCCTTATGAACTCACTTAGGACAGACACAGTCTGTCCCTTAAGATTCAGTGCTCTGTCATAAGTGTCTAATTTAAAAAGAATTCCCTGTGGTGTACATAACAGAAAATTAATTTTGAGGAGGTATGTGCACAGTTGATCTATTAAGAAACACAAGGATAATTTTGTGCTGAGTCAGTGAAGAAGGTGACCTTGCTATTGAGATAAAATATTGCTCAGGAAATTGGAAAAGATAAACATGGAAAGCATGAAAATTAGCAGGAGGTGGAAGGTTTCACAGATTTTTCTGAGTTATCTCTATAACTGACGGGGAGAGGCTCTGTGAAGTATTGAACACAATTGTACAATCAGTTCTAAAAATGTCTTAAAATTCAATCAGAGCTTTGAATGATTGCAACATGCTCTTTTGTGGTGCGTTGGCTATCTTAAATGATTTTGGTTTAGGTTGGAACTTGGAACATGTGTTTTACTTTCATTGAGTAATAATGTAAAAGGGAGAGCAGACCATTTTCCCTAATGGCCAGTGAACCAAGGTATTTCTGAAAGTGTCCTTTTTGAGTTACTTAAACAAAATCTTTAGTATGAAATAAATTAAAATAGTTAAATCTCCTTTGTGCAATTCTTTTTATCATTATGTTTAAAAAAATGAGGGTACTTTTGAGGGCAGAACGTGAGGAATTCTGCTTAACTATTTGGAAGTGAATTATCTTAGGTTAGATCTAACTATCTCCACTCCGAAGTCAGTCCATAGGATCTCCTTGCCTTAATTTTGGTGATGCATTCCCTTGTACTATTCTCCAACATGTGTTCAGACAGAGGGTTGTCTTTCTACTGGCGGGGGGAGGTGCTCAAAGATGCCAGCTGGCTGACCCTGCTCAATTGTTTTTCCTGTACTTGGCAGGTAGAGGCAGCTTTTCTGGCTGTCTAGGATGATTTTATTTGTTTCCAGTTGGTGAATTTGTTCCCCTCCATTCTTACCTTTATTGCAAGATTAAAGTTACTGTTTTAGGCATCAGTCCTGCAATTAGAACAGTGCACAGTAGCACCTGTCATTGGTGCAGAGCCCCACTAAAGTCAGTAGACTTTCATATAGGGGAAAGAGCCCCTGCACAGACCAAGTTGCAGAATTGGGGCTTTAGTGGCAAAACCTTCTTCTGTTTCCTCCTCCTCTGGCTCTGGAAAGATGGCTGACCTGTTTCAGTGTATTGTTTGGGGGTTCTTGCAAGCAGTTAGACTCTTCCCTTTGGGTACAGTAGTGGACAAAACATATGCCTGTTTCGCAGCACTATGGAGGGACCAAACATTTTAGTCTGGGTCCCACAATCTATTGATTTGAGCAATTGTCGGATTGGGCCCTGTAGATTTATTATTCCTCATTGAGGAATTGCAGGATTAGACCCTAAAGAATTCTTAAGAATGTATGGTGTCTAGCTTTAATTTTGTGCCTGTTCTATCATTTATTGTATTTATTTATTATTTCAGTTGGCAGATTCCAATTACAGGGCATTTTTAGAACATAATTTAAAAGGTAATTATCTAATTTTAAATGCTCATTAGATTAAACCAAACATGACAAATACTGATGGTTATTAAACCAAAAACATGCAGTTCAGAATGAACCTGCATCTTCTAATATGAAAAAGAAACTTGCGTTTCTTGGGTTTTATTGTGGGAGGACTCTAAGTCTTTGTAGGCTATCACTTATACCTTTGAGTAAATGGAAAGAAAGAACAGATCTGTTTTTGCTGGAGTGTCTCCTGGGGTTGCCAACTTTCTAACCACACAAAATTGAACACCCTAGCCCCCCGCTCACTACATTCCCTGACCCTCAGTGGCTTGATGTCCCCCATCCTCACTCACTTTCACTGGGCTGGGGGTTGGGGTGCAGGTGAGGGTGAGGGCTCTAACTGGAGGTGCAGGCTCCGGGGTGGGGCCAGAAATAAGGGGTTCAGGGTGTGGGAGTGGGCTCCAGGCTGGGGCTGGGAGTTGGGATGTGGGAGGGGGTGAGGGCTCCAGCTGGGGGTGCAGGCTCTGGGGTGGGGTCAGAGATGAGGGTTTGGAGTGTAGGAGGGGGCGCCAGGCTAGGGGGTGGGGTCGAGGGATTCGGAGTGCGGGAGGGGGCTGTGGGTTGAGGCAGGGGGTTGGGCTGTGGGAGGGGCTACAGGCTCTGGTCTGGGGATGTGGGCTCTGGGGTGAGGCTGGTGATGGAGGGTTTGGGGTGCAGGAGGGGGCTCCAGGATGGGGGGTGGGGCCAAGGGATTCGGAGTGCAGGGGGAAGCTGTGGGTTGAGGAAGGGGGTTGCGGTGCAGGAGGGTGTGAGGACTCTGGGGTGGAGCTGGGGATGAGGGGGTCAGGGTGTGGGCTGGGACTCTGGGCTGGGGCAGGGGATTGGAGTGCAGGGGGATGAGGGCTCTGGGCTGGAGATGTGGGCTCGGGGCGGGGCAGGGATGAGGAGTTTGGGATGCAGGAAGGGGCTCCGGGTTTGGGGGAGGTCCGAGCTGGGGCAGGAGGTTGGGGCTTGGGGTTGGGGCATGGTCTTACCTTAGGCGGCTCTCGGTCAGTGGCGCAGTGGGGGGGCTAAGGCAGGCTCCCTGCCTGTCCTGGCACCGTGCTGCGCCTCGGAAGTGGCCAGCTGCATGTCTGGGTCCTAGGTGGGGGGCCAGGAAGCTCCACATGCTGTTCTCACCGGCAGCCACTGCCCACCCCCCAACTCCCATTGGCTGGTTCTCGGCCAATGGGAGTGTGGAGCCAGTGCTCGAGGTGGGAGCAGCGCATGGTGCCCCGTGACCCACCCCGCCTAGAAGCCAGACCTGCTGGCCGCTTTCGGGCCGCAGCATGGAGCCAGAACAGGTAGGACTAGCCTGCCTTAGCCCAGCAGCACCACCGACCACATTTTTAAGGGCCCAGTCGACTGTGCTGACTGGTGCCTCCAGGGTCCCTTTTCAACCAATGTTGTGGTTGAAAACATGATCACCCAGTGTCTCCCTCAAGCAAATGTGGTTTTATAATGCTAAAGATGAGATATTTTCTACTGAGGTCATGCAACACATGAAGTATATTTAATTATATGTCTTTTTAATGTGGCTTAATAGGAACGTGAGGAATTCCACTGCAAATTACCTATTACTTCCTTTTGTGTATTTGGGGACCTGCATTAGGTATGTGACTAGTCAGTATGAGTTAGTCATTTTATTAATTTGCTGTGTAGGCCCTCCCCTATCACATGGTTGGAAAACAAGCCACCAAGGTCTGGCATCAAAATTGTCTCCTTTATGACAGTGAAAAGCACTCGTGCTAGTCATCTGCTCTTCCCCTTTCCTGGTAGTTTTATTTTTAACCATATTTAGTTTAAAAGGAATATTCCTTACTTTAATCAACCCTTTCTTTAATTATTTTTTCTTCTTTGTTAGAGGACTGTTAGGCAGTGCTGTCTACTGATTGCAGCAAAATACTAGGAGTCAGGTTTCCTGTCTCTGCTACTTAGCCATGGCAAGTCTTTGGGCAAGTTATTTAAACCCTCTGTGCCTCACATAACTGGTCTATAAAATGGATAATTATAATGCAGTTGCTAACGTAGCTCAGAGGTGGTGTTAGGCTTATATAATAAAGATGCTCCCCAACTTATGCAAGCGTTCCATTCCAGAACACCTTGCGTAAGTCAAATTTTGCGTAAATTGGGGCGCATACCCATCAATTACATGCAAAAAAAAAAAAAAGCTTACAGAACTTTTTCCATAAGTGCGGGTTTGCATAAGTTGGGTTTGCGTAACCCAGAGAGCGTATTTGGAAGCACTTCTTAGACCCTAGATAAAAGGTGCTGTTCATAGCCAAAGTAGTAGTAAAAGATGAGACACATTTTTTTGAAACTGTTGTTGCTGTTGTATGGGCTGTCAGGATCAGGATCTTGTGTTAGCTGCAGTTCAGACACAGAGGTGAATGCATTCTTTCCGGAAGAGCTTCATTTTGTTATATCCAGAAGTTCAGTGAACAAAGTACATACATGCATTCTGAGCAGTACTTCTAATCTTCAGGCAAATAAAAAGCATACCATGTGGGTGGTGGTTTAGAAATCTCAGACAACTTGTAGTATCTATATTGTGGTGGAGTTCTATAGCTCTGGCCAGAATCTGTGCAGTGCCTTGTGCGCTGTGTTCCTAGCATAAAGAAAAACACAAGCCCTGCCTCAAAGACCTTTTAATGAAATGGACAAAAATAGAGTGGGAGAATGAATATAACAAATAAGTACAGTGGTGGGTGATGACAGTACGTGTCATTTTAGGGTTTCTTTTTCTGTATAACTTTATATGATCACTTCCGGACTGTATTGTTTTCCTAGACTATATTTTTGTGCGTAGTTCTTTTAATCTTGCCTGTTTACTTTGCTGGTCACTTTAGCTCTTGTTCATTTTCTTCTTTTTTATTGTTTTATTTTAATTTAATTTGTTCCTCTTCCCTCTGCAAATATTGACCTTTGATACTTTATTGTTCTAGTAATTGTCAGAGGCTGGCTGGCCCTTTCAGTTGATCCTGAGCTGGGTTCAATTACTATTAATGATCCCAGCTGTGGAAGGGTCTGGAACAGGAGTGGGCAAACTTTTTGTCCCGAGGGCCACATCTGGGTCTGGAAATTGTATGGTGTGCCATGAATGCTCATGAAATTGGGGGTGGGGGTGTGGGAGGGGGTGAGGGCTCCAGCTGGGGGTGCGGGCTATGTGGTGGGTCCAGAAATTAGGAGTTCAGTGTGCCGGAAGGGGCTCTGGGCTGAGGCAGGGGGTTGGGGTGTGTGTGGGCTGTGGGGTGGGGCTGAGGATCAGGGTTTGCAGTGCAGGAGGGTGCTCTGAGCTGGGACCCCAAGGGGTTTGGAGGGCAGGAGCGGGAGCCAGGTCTGGGGTAGGGGGTTGGGGCATGGGAGGGGGTCAGGGGTGCAGGCTCCAGGTAGCACTTACCTCAAGCAGCTCCCAGAAGCAGCGGCATGTCCCCCTCTCTGGCTCCTACTCGGCAGCGCAGCCAGGCAGCTCTGCAGGCTGCCCCGTCTGCAGGCGCCACCCCTGCAGCTCCCATTGGTCGTGGTTCCTGGCAAATGGGAATTGTGTGGGTGGCGCTTGGGGCATAGGCAGCGTGCGGAGCCCCTTGCCAGCCCCTACAGGTAGGAGCTGGCGGGGCGACATGCCGCTGCTTCCAGGAGCTGCACGGAGCCAGGATACTTGTGGAGCGGGGCAAGACCCTTGACCCTGCTCCCTGGCAGGAGCTCGAGGGCTGGATAAAAATTTCTGAAGGGCCTGATGCGTCCCCCAGGCCGTAGTTTGCCTACCCCTGATCTGGAAGAAGGACATAGAGAGGGAAGAGAACTCATTGAAGGGGGAGACCCCTCTCTCTGCGTAGGCAAGCTGGAGAGAACCACGGGGAGCAGATTAAGCTACTGTGGAAGGTTCTGAGATAGGGCTGTAAGAATCCAGGAGTCCCTGGGAGAAGCTTCCAGAGTCCCTGGGGAGGGGAGCTTGTGGGGAAGTCTTCTAGGAAGAAGGGCCTCCAGGAAAAAAGTCCTGGGAGTTCATGCTCAGCCTCAGGCACTAAGAAGAGCTCTACAATGCTCAGGAGTAGGAATAAAGAGCTTCAGTACAGCCTGAGAGGGGCAGAAAGCTCTTCTGTTTAGATGTTGATGTGGTGGATTCTTTAGTTGGACTTCTATTACCCTGCATGATAACTGAGGGAATGAAATCATGCTCCACATAAATTCAGTGAGTTGGTGCAGTTTTCTTTCTCTGGCTGATTTTTATATGATATTTACTGATCCTGTGCCCATATCTTCCCTTATATACTACACGCTTGAGGGTGAGCCAGTGTTGCCAACCCAAAATTTGCAAAAATCACGTTAGTGGTTTTTTTCTTTGCCTTTTGGGTTTTTGAGCCTTTAGGGGAGGGGCGGGCAAACTTTTTGGCCTGAGGGCCGCATCGGGTTTCAGAAATTGCATGGAGTGCCGTTTAAGGGAGGCTATGCCTCCCCTAACAGCCAAGCGTGTCCTGGCCCCTACCCCGTCTTCCCCCTCCACCCCGCTTCTCGCCCCCTGACGCCCCCCCGGACTCCTACCCCACCCCACTCCCCTGTTCCTGATGTCCCCCGGGACCCCAGCCCCATCCACCCTCCCCTACTCCCTGTCCCCTGACCGCCCCGGAAACCTCACCCCTGACTGCCCCCGCCCCACCATCCCATCCAATCCCCCCCATCCTTCCTGACTGCCCCCCCGGGACCCCTACACCCATTCAAACCGCCCCCATTCCCTGCCCTCTGACCGCCTCGACACCTATCCACATCTCCGCCCCTTGCCCTCTATCCAACCCTCCCACTCCCTGCCCCCTTACCGCACTGCCTGGAGCACTGGTGGCTGGCGGCGCTACAGCCGCGCTCCCCGGCTGGAGCCAGCCATGCCACAGCGCAGCACAGCACCGGGTCAGGCCGGGTTCTGCAGCTGTGCTGCCCGGCTGCCCAGAGCATTGCGCCAGTGGCAGGGCGAGCTGAGGCTGTGGGGGAGGGGGAACAGCAGGGGAGGGGCCGGGGGTGAGGGTACACTCAAGGCATATTTTCTGCCACCACTGGGGCTAGAAACAGCTTTCCTTTTATTATTATTTTTTTAGCAAGATTCTTGCGAAATACAGGATTCCAGAAGATATTGCTTTAAGAAAAGGACACTAAATATTGTGAGACTTGTGATAACCATGAATTAGCAATATTCAAGTTATAGTATGTTCAATATGAAGTGGTTTGCCTTCTACTGTAGGTGGGGATAAGTGTTGATAACCCTCCTTCTCCCAGGCTCTCCTTTGGCATCTGAACCAATTCCAGGCCTGTTTCTAGTTCTTTTCTTATAAACAAAGTGATTTAGGACCATGCTGTATCTCATTGCTTCCCACAATGTAAGTTACACACTTGATAGGCACACAACATTTGATCTTGTCTGTTGTATCTCAAAGCAACAGGAAAGAACTACTATCAATTTTTAGAGGATTTTCCCCTACCCAGGTATTTTTCAACTGAAAAAGTCAGCTTTGAATATTGGACCTACAACTAATTTTAGACTCTGTACAGAACACTAAGCAGTTACTGACAATCTAGTTATGTCCACTATCTGTTAAATGTTAATGCTACTTCTGCACTTTGTAATGCATAGCATGCCCACTTTCTTGGAAAGTTTGCTACGTTTTTTTATTAACACGGTTATAAGGAATGCAGAAAACCTACAATTGTCCCCACGAACTGAGCTTTGTGAAATAGATTGCCAGCCAATTAGATGCAGATTGTAGTATCTAATAGCTGCTGGGTGCAATGGAGTGGGACAGGGGAACAGCTTGTGGCTTGCCAGTTCTGGGGCTGGTGGAACACTAGGCCTAGCGCACTTTAGAGCAGCCTAGGGGCTGCTAGGCAGCAGAATATATCTGGAGTGCAGTAGTGCTCCTGCCTGCTGCTGTGCTGGGGATGGTGTTTTATGAGCTGGTTATATCAGCTGGTGCCTTCCCCAGGGGAGCTGGGGAGACATGGCAGCCCTGTGACATTACAGCAGTGCAAAGGGGCCAAATTGAACAAGAGAATCTGGCTTTATGTTTGCCAGAGGGTACATACCCCTAAACCTTGAATATTAGGATGAAACATAATTGAAAGTGAAACTTTTTTAGCCTTGTCTATATTTTGTTTTAAATTCTTCTCCAAATTTAGATCAAAATCTAACAATGAATACAAAGCAAATTTTATTCTGACTGGGTGAAGTTGGAAAATGAGCTTTTACTCAGTGGCAAATTGACATTGTTACAGAGTTTGATTGTTCTACATGGTGGGTAGTGGTGTCGGCTGTTTCTAGTGCTGGATTGATAACTCTACTTCCAACACTGATAAGAAAACACAAATTCCAAAGTAAGAAGAACTACTCATTTAATATACAGTGCCATCACACTTTGTTTAAGAATACAGGAATAATGTGAGAAAGTGCTTTGAATTGAATACTGTGAGACTTATGTAAAAATTGACTATAATCCCTTTGAGTTTTAGAGATCTCTGAGTGCCCTAATAAATTGCATGCTTGGAATCTAGACTTGGTGGAGATTCAACACTTCATAGAAACAAAAATTACTATGGAAACATGAAAAGTTTCTTAACATGTTCACTTTCTTTGGAGGCAGGAAGGGAGATAAGAAGTGCCTTGTTTCAGCAGCCCCTTTTGACCAATTAAAAATGGCATTAGTGGTTTTTTGACGAAAACCTCATCCACTTCATGACCAGATGGATTATACCCTTGATGTAGGAAAAACATTGAAGGAAGAAACAGGAATCCTCAGATTGCCAGCAAAATATTGAAGGACCCTGTAGTAATAAAAGAAGGGAAAAAATTACATGTCAGCTGAGAAAAGATCATTTAAAAGAGCTTTAGAGGGTATTATCTATGATAGTGACTAGCAGCATAATTTTATTTAGTGTATTGCCCATTAGAAGCGGTTACCATCTTTTCTGTTTTTAATCATGTTTATTGTAATAAATCAATATTACAGCATAAACTGATTCTGTAGTTACTTAATTTAATTGTAACATTCAGTAACAATTTAAGTATTACCAAGATTGGTGTCTGATTGCTTTTCTGGTCAATAGTGTTTTGAAGCTGCTGTAACCTTCTATGTTCTTTTTACCAAGATGAGCAAGTTCACTTCTTGTGCCAGCAGCATCTGTGGCATATACAGTATTCCATTCTTTCAGTTTAGTAATTAGCATTACATTTATAAAGACATTGTTTCCACTTACATCTTCTAGTAAAGAGATGCCTGGTGTAGGCAACATGGGGAGGCAGTTAGCGGACAGGAGACTAAGGTGGAAGTCAAACATGGGTTCTCTTCCCAGGTCTGCGACTGACCTTGCCTTGGCTGTGTTTCCCCTCTCACCATTTGTCTGTCTAGACCTGTAAACTCATTCAGGCTGTATTTCAGCTTGCCACTTTCAGTTCACAGGAGAGTTGGTAACTTTGTGCATGTTACAATTCATATGGATTTGCACCACCTGAGTTTTGGGAAGGCAAATGAACCCTAAAACTACGTGAATCATAGGGACTTTAACTGAAATCCAGACAGATGTCAGTGAATTGACCTGGGTAATGCAGTATTTCAGATGAAAATGACTCTATCTGAAACTATTTGTCAAGGAAAGGGTTCCCTCAAAAATTATCCCAAATTCCCTATAAACTGGGCTTAAGTTGGCTTTCAAAGGGTTATTAGAGCCCTGCATGAATATCAAATTTGTATCCATGGATATAAAGCAGATATCTGCAGAGCTGCAGGGCTTTACATAGAATCATAGAATTCAAGATCAGAAGGGACCATTATGATCATCTAGTCTGACCTACTGCAAGATGCAGGCCACATAAGCCGATCCACCCACTCCTGAACTAATTCTCTCCCTTGACTCTGCTGTTGAATGTTCCAAATCATGATTTAAAGACTTCAAGTAGCAGATAATCCACCAGCAAGCGACCCCTGCCCCATGCTTCGGAGGAAGGCGAAAAACCTCCAGGGTCACTGCCAATCTACCCTGGAGGAAAATTCCTTCCCGACCCCAAATATGGCGATCAGCTGAACCCCGAGCATGCGGGCAAGACTCTCCAGCCAGACCCTCTGGAAAAGGCTAACAATATCCCAACATTGACCCTTTGTACTAATTACCAGTGTGGCACCTTATTGACCTATTGACTAAACCCGTTATCCTATCATACCATCCCCTCCATAAACTTATCCAGCTTAATCTTAAAGTCATGGAGGTCCTTCACCCCCACTGTTTCCCTCGGTAGGCTGTTCCAGAATTGCACTCCTCTGATGGTTAGAAACCTTCGTCTAATTTCAAGCCTAAATTTCCTGACTGACAATTTATATCCGTTTGTCCTCGTGTCCACATTAGCACTGAGCTGAAATAATTCCTCTCCTTCCCTGGTATTTATCCCTCTGATATATTTAAAGAGTGCAATCATATCTCCTCTTATCCTTCTTTTGGTTAAGGAAAACAAACAGAGCTCCTCAAGTCTCCTTTCATACGACAGGCTTTCCATTCCTCGGATCATTCTAGTGGCCCTTCTTTGTACCCGTTCCAGTTTGAATTCATCCTTCTTAAACATGGGAGACCAAAACTGCACACACTACTCCAAATGAGGTCTCACCAACGCCTTATATAACGGGACTAGCACCTCCTTATCTCTACTAGAAATACTTCGCCTAATGCATCCCAAATCCGCATTAGCTTTTTTAACGGCCACATCACATTGCCTACTCATAGTCATCCTACGATCAACCAGGACTCCTAGGTCCTTCTCCTCCTCCGTTACTTCCAACTGGTGCGTCCCCAGCTTATAAGTAAAATTCTTGTTAGTCATCCATAAATGCATAACCTTACACTTCTCATTATTGAATTTCATCCTGTTACTAATACTCCAGTTTACAAGGTCATCCAAATCTCCCTGGAGGATATCCCGATCCTTTTCCGAATTGGCAATACGTCCCAACTTGGTGTCATCTGCAAACTTTATCAGCCCACTCCTACTTTTGGTTCCGAGGTCAGCGATAAATAGATTAAATAAAATCGGACCCAAAACCGAACCTTGAAGAACTCCACTGGTAACCCCCCTCCAATCCGACAGATCACCCTTCAATACGACCCTCTGCAGTCTCCCCTTTAACCAGCTCCTTATCCACCTCTGGATTTTCATTTCGATCCCCATCTTTTCCAATTTAACCAGTAATTCCTCATGTGGTACCGTATCAAACGCCTTACTGAAATCAAGATATATTAGATCCACCGCATTTCCCTTGTCTAAAAAATCTGTTACTTTCTCAAAGAAGGAGATCAGGTTGGTTTGGCACGATCTACCTTTCGTAAAACCATGCTGTAATTTGTCCCAGTTGCCATCGGCCTCAAGGTCCGTAACCACTCTCTCCTTTAAAAATTTTTCCATGACTTTGCATACTACAGATGTTAAACTAACAGGCCTGTAGTTACCCGGGTCACTTTTTTTCCCCTTCTTGAATATAGGAACTATATTAGCTAATCTCCAGTCAAAGGGTACAACCCCCGAGTTTAGAGATTTATTAAAAATCATCACTAACGGGCTTGCAATTTCACTCGCCAATTCCCTTAATATTCTAGGATGAAGATTATCCGGGCCCCCTGATTTACTTCCGTTAAGCTGTTCAAGTTTGGCTTCTACCTCAGATACCGTAATGTCTACCCCCATATCTTCATTCCCGTCAGTCCCTCTACCACTATTCCTTAGCCCTTCATTAGCCTCATTAAAGACCAAGGCAAAATATTCGGTTAGATATTGTGCCATGCCAAGATTATCCCTAATCTCCACTCCGTTTAAAGTTTTAAGCGGTCCCACTTCTTCCTTCTTGGTTTTCTTCCTATTTATATGGCTAAAAAACCTTTTGCTATTGGTTTTAATCCCCTTCGCTAGGTCCATCTCCACCTGGCTCTTTGCCTTTCTCACTGCTTCCCTACACCCTCTGACCTCAATAAGGTAGGTTTCTTTGCTGATCCCTCCCATTTTCCACTCCTTGTACGCTTTCTGTTTTTTCTTTATCACCCCTCTGAGACGCTTGCTCATCCAGCTCGGTCTAAAACTGCTACCTACGAACTGTTTTCCCTTTCTCAGGATACAGGCCTCTGACAGCTCCTGCAACTTCAACCTGAAGTAACCCCAGGTTACTTTAGATCCCTAAATATGTTAGTCCAATCCACTTTCCTAACTAGTCGCCTTAATTTAGTAAAGTTAGCCCTTTTGAAATCGTAAACCTTAGTCTCAGATGCAATTTTGTTTATCCTTCCATTTATTTTGAAACGAATTAGCTCATGATCACTCGAGCCAAGGTTGTCCCCTACAACTATTTCCTCAACAAGGTCCTCGTTACTCACCAAAATCAGATCTAAAATGGCATCCCCCCTCGTCGGTTCCGCAACTACTTGATGAAGGAATTCATCAGCTATCACGTCTAGGAAAAGCTGAGCCCTATTATTATTACTAGCATTTGTTTCCCAATCTATATCCGGGAAGTTAAAGTCTCCCATGATCATACAGTTCCTATTAGTATTTACCTCCTTAAAAACATTAAAGAGCTCTCTATCCATATCCAGGCTAGATCCTGGCGGTCTATAGCACACCCCAATCACTATCCCAGGGGACGCTCTAGTAGTTTTCTTCCCCAATGTCACCATTGCCCAAACAGACTCCGTTTTATCCATTGCATTGCTAGTTATTTCGTTACATTTCACCTCATTATTGACATACAATGCTACTCCCCCACCTTTACCTTTGTTTCGGTCTTTCCTAAACAGCACAAACCCTTCCATACCTGTACTCCAGTCATGGCTACCGTTCCACCATGTTTCGGTTATTCCTACGATATCCGGTTTCAATTCTCGGACCAGGAGCTCCAGTTCCTCCATTTTGTTACCTAAGCTTCGCATTGGTGAACAAACATCCTAATTTTTGCTGTTTGGCTCCTCTCACCCTTTTCACCCAACTTGGTAGGGACACAGTACTACCAGTATGACCTGTCGGTCTAGTATCCGTCCCCCCCCCCTTCTTCCTTATACCTAACCCTCCCCCTCTGGCTATATCTGTTGTTATCCTGTTGTTCTCACTCTCAATGTATAAATTTGGTGTGGAGAGTACCTGGACCTCTCCCAACCGTCTCCCCCCAATGTCTAGTTTAAAGCTCTTTTAATCAGATGAGCCAGCCTCCCTCCTAGAATTCTACTTCCTTCCCTACTTAGGTGGAGCCCATCCCGTGAGAACAGTTCTCTGTCCCCGAAAGCCTCCCAGTGCCCATACATCCCAAAGCCCTCCTTGTAACACCACTCCCTCAGCCAACTATTTATCGTCACGATCTTGTCACCCCTTTGGCACCCTTCCCTAGGGACAGGTAGAATCCCACTGAAGATCACCTGAGCCTCAATTTCCTTGAGCGTCTTACCCAACCTGGCATAGTCTCCCTTGATCCTCTCTAGCGAGAATCTAGCCGTGTCATTCGTTCCTACATGAAGGATGATCAACGGGTTCTTACCTGCTCCTCTTAGGATCCTTTTCAACCTCAGGTCCACATCCCGTATTTTAGCACCCGGCAGACAGCACACCCTTCTGTTCTTTGGATCGGCCCTGGTCACAGGCCTGTCCAACCTTCTCAGTATGGAATCCCCAATCAGATAGACCTGCCTTTGCCTGGGGACAGTGTGGTCCTCTAACCTATCCTCCGTCCCCCCTGGTTGCAAGCTCCTTCCATTCCCATCATCCCTTGTGGTTCCCCTTAAGCCATCCTGCATCCTCCCTGGGCCCAAACTTGGTGCTGCCTCCATCGACTCCTCCCTTCTTTCTATCGGACTAGCCGCTCTTCTCTTTTTCCTTGCCCTCCCACCGTCAGCTACCACCTGCTGTACCCCTTCCTCATTCTCCAAACCTTCAAACCTGTTCCTTAGCTCTATTTCTCCCTCACTGGCTCTCCGTTTCCCCTTCCTGCTTCTCACGGTCACATGCTTCCACCGCCCATATTCCTCATCTGGCAGTCCCCCCTCACTGGCCTTAGCCCCTGCTTCCCCCTGTACTCCTGGGCATTCCCCTTCAGCCACTGCTTGCCATTGCTCCATCAGCTGCTCGAACCCCCTTCTATGCTCTACCAGAGTTTCTACCTGCAGCTCAAGACCCTGGATCTTTTCCTCCAGCAGCTCTATTAGGCAGCACTTCATGCATACATAGTACTGTTCTGGGTCCCCCGCTAGGACCATGTACATACCGCAGCTGCTGCATGCTATCATCCTCGGTGTATCCTCTACTGCTTGGCTTATGGCTGCTGCTGTCTCGGCCTCGCTCAGCGTTCTTACCTGGGGAACACAGGACACACGGTGCCGCCCCCCTTCCACCTCCCCCTGCAAACTCCCACTCAAACTCCCCTGTTAGCAGCCCTGTTGGCCGGCTCCTGGGCCGCTGCGATCAGCTGTGCCGCTGTGTACCAGGAACCATGCTGGGCTGCTGCTTGCCCGGGCAGCTCCTCTGGACTGGCTGTACTGCCCCTAGCCCTGCTCACTGGGGTGGGCACCAGGCTCACCAGCAGCTGTCCCTGGTTGCGCTAGTGTGTGCAAACGGCTCGCACGCTCCCAGACAGGAGTCCCTTCCACGCAGCGGTCTGCGTCTCCTTTCGCCGCTGCAGTTCAGGGTAGAGCCTTGCAGCACTGTGGATATCCACTTTATATCCATGGTTATCTGCATCCACGGGTACAAATTTTGTATCTACACAGGGCTCTACACATGGGATCATTTGGGGACTTTAAGATATATATATTTTTTTAGCTTCTAGCATTTTCTAAACAACAAAAACTTGACGGGGAAAACCTAGTAAATATGTATATTGCAGTCATATTTGCTGTTCAAAAAGTTTAAACTTCATTTGATGCAGGTAAAAACCAAAATATATCCTCTCAACATTAGTTGAAATCTTACAGATATGATGGTTGTTATTAAAATATTTACAAGAAATTAATGTAGTTTACTATTTGTATTTCTTTATGGCCTACAGCGGGGTAGTCAATTATTTTTTGTCAAGGTCCAGATTTTTTGGTCAAGGTTCAGTCTCTAGAGAAAATAATAATATTATTACTATTTTATTAAGTAAATAAAAAGATTTTGGGGTCCATTCAAAAGGGTCTGGCAGTCCGATTTGGCCCACAGTCTGCCTATTGACTACCCTGGCCTAGAGGCTCTAACAAAGATCAGGGCCTCATTGTGCTAGGCACTGTACAAACTCATCATAGGACTGTCTTTCTTGTGTACTTAGTTAGCAGAGCTCTTCAGGGAAGAGAGAAAGGGTGGGAGGGCAAACTGAGTCACAGAGGTGGGAAGTGACTTGGCCAACAGCTCAGTGTAATAGAACCTAGGTCACCTGCCTCCAGGGCTAGTATCCATCTGTCGTTTTGCAATATTTGTAGAGTTTCCATTGCTGCAGAGATCCGCTGTGCAACAGAACTGATGTAGTTCCACTGTGTCAGGGGAAAGCTGGACATAAGTAGCTGTGCAGGGTGTGAGCACCTTCTGAATGGTTCAGAACCTCTTGCATATAGGAAGCAGGGGATCCACTGCTCTGAATTCTCTCATTCTCCCTCATCCAGCAGAGGGCCACCTACATGCATTGGCTACTTCAGCCGTTGAACAAAAGTGACCTCCATGGATTACTCCTCATGTGTGGCATGACCAGTTGGACCTAGCACTCAGCCTGTTGCTTCCAATGGGCTCTAAGATCCGGATATTGGCTTATAGGAAGTGTGGGGCAGCAAATGTAAAGATTTCAGTAGCAGCCCCATATGTGAGTGCAGTCATCACTGTGCTTTGCTGCAGTGGGGAAAGGCACAATTCTTCCCATAAAAATGAAAGCAACGAAGAAGATGGATATTGTAATACAGTAACTCCTCACTTAAAATTCTTCAGGTTAATGTTGTTTAATTGTTATGTTGCTGATCAATTAGGGAACATGCTTGTTTAAAGTTGTGCAGTGCTCCCTTATCATGTTGTTTGACAGCTGCCTGGTTTGTCCACTGCTTGCAGAAAGAGCAGCCCGTTGGAGCTAGCTGGTGGGGGCTTGGAACCAGGGTGGACCAGCAACCGCCCTATCAGTTCCCCTAAGTTCCCTGTGTGGCAGCCGCCCAGCAGGCTATCAACTGCTGGGCAGCTCAGCTGTCCCTCCCCCCACTGCCATGTGCTGCTCCTGCCCTCTGCCTTGGAGCTGCTCCTGGGAGCCTCCTGCTTGCTGTGCAAGGTGGGGAGGAAGAGAGGTGTTAATGTCAGGGTGTCCCTCTCCCCCCGCTCCTGTATCCCCATCTCCTGTACCTTATCTCCACAAGGGGAGGGACACTACAGGGCTCAGGACTGAGGGAGCTTGCTGGCAGCAGTGGCTGTCTCAGTTTGCTAATGTACTTAGAGTGTGGTCAGCGTACTTAAAGGGGCAATGTGCGTCTGTCTCTCTCTCTTACACAGGGTGTGTGTCTCTGTCTCTCTTTCTGCCATGCTGTCTCCCCTCCCTCCATCTGTGCTGCCTTGTAGAGTGTGAGGCTACATTAACAACAATGTGTTAATCCTTGAGGGCTCAGCCAAGTGCTACATTTAGCAGTAAGGCATTCCCTGGGAAATATCCCACCCTCTGACTTCACCACCTCAACCAAGCTTCACAATCATCATTGCTTTGTTTGTTTGTTTAAAACTTATACTGTGTATATGTGTGTGTGTATGTATGTATGTGTATATATAAAAGTCTTTTTTTGTCTGGTGAAATTTTTTTCCTGGAACCTAACCCCCCCCCTTTACATTAATTCTTATGGGGAAATTGGATTCGCTTAACATTTCGCTTAAAGTAGCATTTTTCAGGAACATAAGTACAACGTTAAGCAAGGAGTTACTGTACTCAGATTTTAAACGATGGAGCAAGAACTGCAGAGCAGAAACACTGTTCTTATATTCCCATATAAAACGGGGTTGTATTTACAGAATAGAATATCACTACAAGGTAGATTGTTCTACTCTTACTCCCTTAAGTCGATTCAAAATGCTGCTACCAGCTGTTATTATCTTCCTGGCTCATTGCTCTGATTGGTTCACTCCCTGTCCATTCCACATCAAACACTAGCTCCCTGGGCCAGATTTTCAACTATATTTATTTGCCAAAAGCTACAGCTAAGTATCTGGTGCAATTTTCGGAAGGGCCTAAGCAGGTTAGATGCCTAGTCCAGTTGAAATCAATGGAAGTTAGGTGCTTAACCTGCTTAGGAAATCTGTACATTAATACAAGGATTTGATGGCAAAGCCTAGTTAAAAATAGCATGGAGTACAAGTAAACAGTGGGAGGCATGGTGTGAATGGCTAGACAGAAGTAGCAGCAGATTGACTAGAGCAGGTCTTCCTCAGAAGCATTTGAGTCATTCCTTGTAGAGGACTAGATAGAATTATGATGCCAATTAAATCAGATGATAATGAGATTAAACTAGCTAGAGACATAAAGGGTAACAAGAAAACATTCTACAAATACATTAGAAGCAAGAGGAAGACCAAGGACAGGGTAGGCCCATTACTCAATGACGGGGGAAAAAAAACAATAATAGAAAATGTGTGAATGGCATAAGTGCAAAATGACTCTTTTGTTCAGTTTTCATCAAAAAGTTTAGCAGCGATTGGATGTCTAATATAGCAAACACCAGTGAAAATGAGGTAGGATTTGAGGCGAAAGTAGGGGCAGAACAAGTTAAAAATTACGTAAATAAGTTAGATGTCTTCAAGTCAGTAGGGCCCGATAAAGTACAACCTAGAATACTCAAGGAGCTGACTGAGGAGATATCTGAGTCATTAGTGATTATCTTCAAAAACTCATGGAAGACGGGAGAGATTCCAGAGGACTGGAAAGGGGCAAATATAGTGCCCATCTATAAAAAGAGAAATAAGGACAACCCGGGGAATTAAAGACCAGTCAGTTTAACTTGAGTACCTGGAAAGATAATAGAGCAAATAATTAAGCAATCAATTTGCAAACACCTAGAAGATAATAAGGTGATAAGTAACAGCATGTATTTGCAAGAATAAATTGTGTCAAACCAACCTAATAGCTTTCTTTGACATGGTAACAAGCCTTATGAGTTGGGGTCGGGGAGCAGTAGATGTGTTATGTCTTGACTTTAGTAAGGGGATGTCTACACTGGCAGTTACAGCGCCGCTTAGAGAGCGCTGAAGGGAAACCGCTGTTGTGTGTTCACACTGACAGCTGCCTATGCAATAGCGTGTTCGCACTTGTGGCACCTGCAGCGCTATTTGGAGCAGTGCACTCTGGGCAGTTATCCCACAGAGCATCTCTTTCTCTTTTGCCACTAAGAGTTGTGGCAAGGCAGAGGGGGTCGTGGGGCACCCTGGGTCTTGTCCCAATGCCCCATGATCTATTGCTTCACATCCCAGCAATCCCTGTGCTTCTGTCCACATTTGGTACCATCTTTCAGCGGTTTGTTTACCGCCCTGCCTCTTTCAGGCTGCAGGAATGGATTCCGAACTGCTGAGCAGCATGCTGCTCGCTCTTACCAACTCGTCATGAGTGGCAGTGGAGTTATTCCTTAAACTACAAAGGCAAGAGGAGTGCAAAATTGATCTTGCTACGCGAAGTAGTTATGACACAAGATTGCTTGTGGCATCACGGAGGTGCTGATCACAATGGAATGGCGCTTTTGGGCTCAGGAAACAAGCACTGAGTGGTGGGATCACATCATGATGCACAACTGGGATGAAAAGCAGTGGCTGCAGAACTTTTGCATGAGAAAAGCCACATTCATGGGACTGTGTGATGAGCTCACCCCAGCCCTGCGGAGCAAGGACATGAGAATGAGAGCTGCCCTGTCGCTGGAGAAGCCCATGGTGATTGCACTATGGAAGCTGGCTACTCCAGACTGCTACCGGTCAGTTGCTAACCAGTTTGGAGTGGGAAAGTCGACCATTGGAGTCGTGTTGATGGAACTGTGCAGGGCCATTAATTGCATCCTGCTCCAAAAGACCGTGACTCTGGGCAACGTGCATGACATAGTGAATGGCTTTGCACAAATGGGCTTCCCTAACTGCGGAGTGCTGATAGATGGCATGCACATTCCAGTTCTGGCACCGGATCACTTAGTCACTGAGTACATTAATCGCAAGGGGTATTTTTCAATGGTTCTCCAGGCGCTTGTGAATCACCTTGGGCATTTCACGGACATTGACGCAGGCTGGTCCAGAAAGGTGCATGACGCATGCATCTTTCAGAACACTGGCCTGTTCAAGAAGCTGCAAGCAGGGACTTTCTTCCTGGACCAGAAGATCACCGTAGGGGAAGTCGAAATGCCCATTGTGATCCTGGGAGACCCTGCCTACCCCTTAATGCCATGGCTTATGAAGTCCTACATGGGGCAATTCGACTGCAGCAAGGAGCAGTTCAGCAACATGCTGAGCAAGTGCAGAATGACTGTTGAGAGTGCATTTGGCCGTTTAAAAGGCTGGTGATACCTGTATGGGAAGCTGGACATGGCCGATGACAATATTCCCTATGCTTATAGCCATGTATTGTAAGCTCCATAATATTTTTGAAGGGAAGGGTGAAAGCTTCACTTAGGGCTGGACCGCAGAGGCTCAGTGCCTGGAGTTTGAACAGCCAGAGACCAGGGCTATTTGAGGGGTACAGCGCGGGACCATAAGGATCAGGGATGCCTTGAGGCAGCAATTTGAAGCTGAAAGCCACTAATATTTGCTGCTATGCTCGGGATTGCAGTGCTTGTAATGCTAGGAGGTTACTGGTGCACATGATGCAATAAGGGGGTTTAACATAATTGCATGTTGCTTTGTAGTGCTCTTTTTGCTTTCACTTAATAGAATAAAGATTGCTTTCAAACCAACACAATTCTTTTATTAAAAGACAACAACCAGAGGAGGGAGTCAAATGACAAAAATACATCAGGGAGGGGTGGGAGAAAAGGGAAGGTCCCCAGAGGAGGAGGGGTCCCGGGATGGCTACAGATTTGTGTATGTCCAGGGATCATACCTAAACTTCAGCAGGGCCAAACTGCAGAGGGATGGGTGTTGAGTGCAGTGGGTAGTGGGAGTTCACATGGCTGGACTGTGAGGAGGGAGGAGTGGAATGCTGCGGGTAGAGAGTGGAGCCAGGAGGTTGATAAGTGTGTTGGCGGTGTTGCGGGGGGGGCGCATGGGAAAAAAGTTTTGTGACAGCAGCCATAAGGGAGGGCAGGCCTGGAGATGCTTTGTTTGAAGAGCTAGTATCACCTGGGGTGTGTCTACTTGGCACTCCATAATGTTTAAGAGCCACTCCATGGCTTCTTTCTGGTATGCCGCGTTCTCGCTGTCCCGCCACTCCTTCAGTTCCTGTTTCTCAGTGGCAGAGTGCATCATAACCTCACGGAGAAAGTCCTCCTTAGGTCTTTGTGGCTGCTTTCTAATTCTATGCAGCTGTTCTGCTGCCGATAAGGGAGCTGGGCTCCCAGGGTCATCTCTGTGAAGTTTAAATGCAACATTTTACAGAAGCAGTATTGTGTGCATCACAGACAACACTGATTCAGTGCTTTAAAACACAGCCAGTACTCTCACACCTGTCACTAACTGGCTGACCCCAAGCAATCACACATGAGCTCCAAGACCCCCAAAATGGTGAGTAGCCGCAGGGGCAGGGTAAATCACTCTTCCTGGACCCTGCTGTACACTGGGCACGTGGCTCTTGGGGAGAGCCAACACTGTACAGGGGGCTTGATAATCATTCCTGTCCCCACACTTTTCACAGGATGTGATCAGTATGGAAGTATTTTCAGGAATGGGAAAATTACCGTTAATGGGGCAAAAAACAAAGCAGCTGTGTCGAGGAACCTGCAGCAGCGGATTGTCCAGTATCTCCATTAGAGTTTCCTGGAGATCTCTGCGGGAGATTCCTGTGAAGTGAGGGAGTCTATCAACAACCTGTTCCACTGCTCAGACTAGGCATGTGGTGGGAGACAAGTCTGCTTTCTGCAACTCTCCTACCGCCAACAAATTGCTTCAGCAATTCCCAAAATCAGATCCACTTACCAGAGGCCTCCTCTCCTGTTTGTGCTTTGCCAAGATCCAACTGCTGTGACTGGCTAGGCTCCTTCGGGGTAGAAAAGAGCTCCTGACTGCATGCATCTCTGGCTTCCTAACCATCCTCTGCCTCTGGATCCCCCTCCTGCTCTTCGTCCAAGATTTCCTCCTCCTCGCTCGGTCCACTCTTGACTGGCACGTGAGCCAATGAAGTATCCACAGGGGCCTTCGCCATGGAGGTGGAGTCACCACCGAGTATCGTGTCCAACTCTTTGTAGATCCGGCAGCTCGTGGGTGCAGTACCGGAGTGGCGGTTTGCCTCCCGTGCCTTCTGGTAGGCGTTCTGCAGCTCCTTCACTTTGACCCTACATTGCAATGTATCCCGGTCATGGCCCCTTTCTATCCTGTATTGTGAAATCTGTCCGTAGGTATCATAATTCCTATGGTTGGAGTGCAGCTGTGACTGCACAGCCTCCTCTCCCCAAATGCCGATGAGGTCCAGCAGCTCAGCATTGCTCCAAGCGTGGGATCGCCTGGTGCATGGAGCAGGCATGGTGACCTGGAAAGATGTGCTGAAACCACTGCATGCATCATCGAGCAAACAGGAAGGGGACTTTCAAATTTGCAAAGGAATGTATGGGGTGGGGATGATGATTACTGCTCTGCCCTCAGGTGACCAGAGTTCAAACCGATGACTAGAGAGGTGAGAACAGGCATTGTGGGACACCTCCCGGAGGCCAGACACAGCGCTGTAATCGCCACGGTGTCTACACTGGCACCACAGCACTGTAGCCCCGGCGCAGAAAGCTGTATGCTTCTCTGGTGTGGACTCCAACTCACACCTAGCCACTTACCCGTGGCTCTTCCCGGGGAAACCAGAACTTAAAGGGCGTCAGGCGTGTCTGGCAGCAAAAGGTCCGGATCCAGCATGCTACTCACCCCGACACGGTGCCCATGGGCAGTCCTCCACCGGAAACCCAAATAGAGATTTAAAAGGTCTCTCACCTTTCAGATGCCAGCTGGGTCCGGTGGGGAATGGTCCGTGGCTCCCCAGTCTGGTGGGTAGTCTGTGGATCTGAGTCAAACAGCACCAAGATTGTCTTGGAAAAACGACTACACATTGTGTTTGGATCAGAACTGCCTGAAGCCCCTTTATTACGAGCATGCAAGGGGGGTACCAGCGAACCGGCATTCCCCCCGAATACAAATTTTCCAACAGCTTATATAGCTTAAAACCACAATTAGTAATACATACTTCCTTGTTAACATTTTTACCATAATTGGAATACATTTTCCATAAAAGGGAAAACAGCACCAGCCAGCTTTCCTGTTGTTCACAATTTGCCCTTTGCAGTTATAAACTTCCTCTAACACTAGCAGTGGGCAGTTATATTTCGCAAACCTAGTGATTACAGATAGTTCTGCTTTTGTACTTCTCCTTTATTCGGTCTCCAATAACCCGTCCCCCGTCCTGCCACCCTTTTCTGCCCTCTGGCCACCCATAAGGTTAACTTGATCAAAGTGTAGGCCTGAGCCAATTTTTTTCTCCTACTACAGCTAGAACCCACTTCATCGGATGCATGAAATGAAAAATACAGGAGCAGGTATAAATACATAAAAGGATGGGGGTTGCTTTACCAAGTGTGAGGTCAGTCTAACGAGATAAATCAATTAACAGCAGGATACCAGGGGAAGAAAAATAACCTTTGAAGTGGTAAGAGAGTGGCCCATCACAGACAGTTGACAAGAAGGTGTGAGTAACAGTAGGGAGAAATTAGTATTGGGGAAATTGTTTAGGTTTTGTAATGACCCAACCACTCCCAGTCTTTATTTAGGCCTAATCCGATGGTATCCAGTTTGCAAATTAATTCCAGTTCTGCAGCTCTGGATTTGGTACCTATAACATAAAATATGCTATGACTTGGGAATTTTTATGACATGTTTGATAACTCATTCCTGACTATTCCTCAACTGACTTATCATGCCTGCTTGCTTGCAGATATAAATGCTGTACATGACCTAAACAATCAATTTTTTTAGATATATAGTGCCAGCTGTCTTCAATATTTTTTTTTCCTGTGACACTTCTCATGTTTTTTAAGAATTTTCCATTCATGCAGCTGCTGTTTCTATGCAGTTTTCTTGTTGCTATGTGTGTGCACATGTGCTTATACGATTAGTTAACTAGACATGATCGTGTTGGTGACTGAAATATCTCTGTGGTAAAAGGCATAATTTCAGAAGTAGGTGTGATGATGATCTAAATGAAATTAACTCTAAACAGGTGAAGAGCAGCAAGATTCACTTCACCTGGTTTAATCAAGTCCATCAGCTTGAGACAACAATGAGGTGTGTAGTGGGGCTGAGATGGGCAACAACAGAGAAAGGCTTATGCTAAAAGAGGCCAGATATGAGAATGATGTAAGGTAGCTAGACACTTCAAGTCTAAGGGTATGTCTACACTACAAGACTATTTCGAATCAACTTAAGTCGAATTTGTGGAATCGACCTTATGAAGTCGAATTTGTGTATCCACACTAAAAACACTAATTCGACTGTGTGAGTCCAGCACTGTGGGAAGCTATCCCACAGTTCCCACACTCCCGCTGCCCATTGGAATTGCATGCTGGGGAAAAATGTGTCGAGGGTGGTTTTGGGTAACTGTCATCATTGAACCGTCAATCACGCCCGGGCAATCTGTTCGTGCACTTTTCTGCTCAGTGACAGCCAGCACTGCGAGCACGGAGCCCACGGCAGTTATGGCACCTCTTCCACAGTCAGCTGCTGAGAAATCTTTCAATGGTGCTGCGAGCACTGGTGGACCATGGGGACGTTTACCAACATCAATTTCAGGAAATCTCGTCTGTTTAGACGCCTGCAGGAAGGTAGTTTCTTCCCGGACCACAAAATAACTCTTGGGATGTGCAGCTGCCTATAGTGATCCTCGGGACCCAGCCTACCCGCTAATGCCCTGGCTTGTGAAGCTCTGTGCAGGCGCCTTGCACAGTGACAAGGAACTCTTCAAGTACCAGCGAGCAGCGTGACCTGTGACTGTTCAGTTTCTTTACAGAGAAGCTGAACCTGCCCCTGTTTCTTTACCAAGTTACTGTTGACTAGCATCTGCAGTTACATAAAATAAAACAGATGGTCCACTGTGGCTTTACAAAGGTTTCTTTATTGATGACTTTGCGTTAAAGGGTTGAAACTGGGACGCAGACTGTGCTGGGTAGGGTGTGCGGTGATGTAAAGACCGCCTCTAAACTCGGAATGACAGGCTCCTGCTCCCAGAGCGGTCTGCAGTGCCGGACTGGTTGTTTCAACGGAGCCTGCCATCCCTCCTTTTGGGACTCTGTGTGGGAGGACGGATACAGATTCCTCTGCTGCATGGCTCTGTGGTCCAGGACAGGGACCGTTGCATGAGATCTGCCCCACCCACACAGAACCTGCAAACCACCTCCTATAGTGCCTACTGACTGCACTGTGTGTGTGACCTGCTGCTGATCCTGCCCCGTCTCTGTACCCTGCTAAAGGTGACTGTCCTATGCAATACTAAAAGCATGAGGGAAACAGTAATTAACACCAAAGTATTTTTAATAATTATCCAGACAGTCAGGGGATGAAACTGGGATTGGGGCTATTGTGAGTCAGGAAGGGAAGGAAGCCTCAAAAATTAGGGTATGAGAGCTTTTGGGTACTTGAGCACTCTGCTGGGGTGCAGTGACAGCCTTCTGGTTACTTTGGGTGACGGGAGGTATGGGACTTTGTGGCGGGGAGGCGGTTGCAGATACACTGCGGGGGCTCTGTCCTCCTGGCTGCGGTCCTGCAGAACATCCACAAGGCGCCGGAGCGTGTCCGTTTGCTCCTCATTAGTCCAAGCAGCGCTTGAGTCGCCTGCTTGTCTTGAGAGGATCTCCCTCCACTGGCTCTGCTGGTCCGCGAGCACCCCATAACTTCAGCGATCATCTCGTTTGCCAGCCTCTGTGGATGCTGTGGCAGGTCTGGAGACAGTCGAAGCTGTGTGATGGGAAAGAAAGATACATTTCTGCGAACAATGAACACAGTCTAGTCTGTGAACAACACCATGCACAGCACCTATCTCGTCACTCCTGCAGCAGGCAATCCGAAAGCATAAACTCTGCCCCTGTTCTACCCCATCGCAGTGTCCCCGACCCTTGCACTTCTGGGTTGAGATCCCAGTGCCTGATGGTGCAAATTTCATTGTCACAGGTGGTTCTAATGTAGTCAGTCATTCCTTCCTCCGGGAAAGCAATGCCAGACAATCATTTCTGGATTGCCCTGGCATACGCCATAGCGTGGCAACCATGGAGCCTGTTTTGCCTTTTGTCACTGTCACCGTATGTGTACTAGATGGACAGAGGCGATTCAGTAGTGCTACACAGCAGCATTCATTTGCTTTTGCATGACAGCAGAGATGGTTATCAGCCATACTGCACCATCTACCACGCCAATGTAAATTGGCAAGGTGATGGCTGTCCTATTGCACTACACCTTCTGCTGGAATGACTCCCGAGTCAATCCCTCCTTTATGGTATCTAAAAATAGAAACAGTCCCGCCTAGAATATGGGGCAACTGTACTAGGGTTTTAGTGTATCAGAGAACTACAGAGCACAGCCGCTGTCAGATCCCACAGGAATGGTGTCCTGCAACAACCCTACCTGTTGCTTCCCTCCTCCTCCAGCCTTCCTGGGCTACCGTTTCGTGTCCCCATTTGTATGCTGAAGTAATAAGAAATGCAGGAATAAGAAACAGTGACTTGTTAGGGAAATGGAATGAGGTAAGGCAGCCTCCAGCTGCTATGATAGTCCAGGCATTACAGAATCTTTTCTTTACACATGAAGGGCGGGGCTGATGGGCTCAGCCCCTGTTGCTATGATGAAGACGGTTGGCTGATGATGAGGACAGATAGCAGTCCTATTGCACTACATCATCTACCGCAAGGCTGATGATGAGGATGGGTACCAGTCGCACCATCAGTCACCCATCAGCAGCATTCAGTACACATAGGGTGACATTTACAAGAGTCAAGAGACGATTTTCTTCCTTTCCTTCTGGGGTGGGGGTGGCTGTACATTGACGAGCTATGCCCTGAACCCAGACCCTGTGTTTGACCCTAGAAGCATTTGGAGCTCAGCCAAGAATGCAAATGATTTTCGGACACAGCGGGAACTGTCCCCTCCTTCCCTCCATGAGCGCCATTTGATTCTTTGGCTTGTCATGCAGCAGCGTATTAGATGCAGGAGTGGGTCACTGAAGGAGATAGAGAGCGCATGCTGCATGAAAGCCAGCACAAACCAGGGCCCTATGCAGGGAGGCAATGCTCCCTGAGTACTCATGAAAGCCTGGGCACGAAAGGTGTGCTACAGCTTCTGGAGATCTCCCAGGATGATTTCTGTTCTATCCCCATATATATAGAGAGAGACCTCCTTTACACATACTTCAGATTCCTGTTATATTAAGAATAAAAGTTTACATGTTTAAAGCACTTGTGATCCTTCCCTGATTCAGGGTGATGAAGAGATCCTGGCTGTCAGGGAAACCAGCGACACTGTCCCATCGCCAGAGTCCACGGTCACTGGTGCCTTGTCTGGGGTCCTTGATTTTCGCTGTATCCTCTGTCTCTCATGGCTTTGGAGACCTGTCTTTGCATTCTGTTTTTGGCACACAGATCAGATCCAAGAGTTCCCGGTCAGTCTATGCTTTCTATTCAGAGATTACATGAACTCCTCTGCTGGAGAGCTCTGCATTGCTGCCGGTGCTGCTGAGCTACCACGAAATGAGATTCTAACTGTCCAGACAGGAAAAGGAATTCAAATTTTCCCGGGACTTTTCCTGTGTGGTTGGTCAGAGCATCCAAGCTCGGACTGCTGTCCAGAGTGTCAACAGAGTGGTGCAGTGTGGGATAGCTCCTGGAGCTACTAAGTTCAATTTGCATCCACACCTAGCCTAATTCAACATAGCCATGATTAAATGGATTCGAATTAAAGTCCTAGTGTAGACCAGGCCTAATAGTTTAACCCTGGTGCCATACCACATCTAGTGTTATCCACTTTCCTCTTGCCCTTACCAGATATGTCAAAATGATACGCTGCTTACGTAAACAAATTCTGTCGTATGTTGTTGAAATCAGTATTTAGACAAGTAAAATATTTAGTTAAATGTGAACAGGCAGTAGTGGAAGTAATTAATGTCTGTTTATAACTGTCTGATTTTTTTTTCCCCCTTGTGTATAGGTTTAATTGTTTGAAAACAAATTTGGCTTTCAACGCTACTTGGATCCTGTTTGATACAAATTCAGGTGGTGGGTCTCAGTAAACACCAACTTATTGATATTGCTCTGGTTTTATGAAGGTGCTTTAGTTTTTTTCTATGGGAAAAAAAGAAGCAGTGAGTTATGTTTAGTTAGTGCCTTATCCCATTCCCAAATTAATGGACTCCTCCCCCCCCCAGCTTCAATGGGAGCTTGGTCTGATCTTAAGTGAATACGGTATGCATTGAAGAAATGCCTACTTTATCTGTTGAAAAGATAATAATTGCTTTATTGCTGAGGGTCATTCCATGACTCATTACTGGGAAAAGGATTTGAGAGAGGGAAACCCCATGTTTGAATCATAGAATCATAGACTTTAAGGTCAGAAGGGACCATTATGTGAGCAAGACTCACCAGCCAGACACCCAGGAAAGAATTCTCTGTAGTAGCTCAGATCCCACCTCATCTAACATCCCATCACAGACCATTGGGCATATTTACCGCTAGTAGTCAAAGACTAATTAATTGCCAAAATTAGGCTATCCCATTATACCATCCCCTCCATAAACTTATCAAACTTAGTCTTGAAGCCAGATTATGTCTTTTGCCCCCACTACTCCCCTTGGAAGGCTGTTCCAGAACTTCACTCCTCCGATGGTTAGAAACCCTCATCTAATTTCAAGTCTAAACTTCCTGATTGCCAGTTTATATCCATTTGTTCTTATGTCCACATTGGTACTGAGCTTAAGTAATTCCTCTCCCTCCCTTAAATAATTCCATCTCCTCTCAGACTTCTTTTGGTTAGGGTAAACAAGCCAAGCTCTTTGAGTCTCCTTTCATATAGCAGGTTTTCCATTCCTTGGATCATCCTAGTAGCCCTTCTCTGAACCTATTCCAGTTTGAATTCATCCTTCTTAAACATGGGAGACCAGAACTGCACACAGTATTCCAGAGGAGGTCTCATCAGTGCCTTGTATAACGGTACTAACACCTCCTTATCTCTACTGGTAATACCTCGCCTGATTTATCCCAAGACTGCATTAGCTTTTTTCACAGCCATATCACATTGGCAGCTCATAGTCATCCTGTGATCAACCAATACTCCGAGGTCCTTCCTTCTTCTCCTCTGTTACTTCCAACTGATGCCTCTCCAGCTTATAACAATAGTTCTTGTTGTTAATCCCTAAATAGGTGACCTTGCACTTTTCACTTAAATTTCATCCTATTTGAAGCTTGGGATTAATTTTTAAGATTGATTTAAGCATTCCTGAGGCATATTCATCAACACAGTATTGGAATATATTTAACACATAATTGTAGGGCTTTCTGTTGTCTCTTCCTTTCAGTTTCGAAGAGATTATTTTTAAAATGTTGGTTGCCTAATATTAACAATATTTTTAAAATACAAATGTGTATATGAATATAGCTTAAAAACCCTATAAACCTGTGTATCCCTCTTGCAAATACAATAGAATTCAATAAATATACAAGTCAGTTTCCTACATTACTCCTGGGGGAATTCTGCTCCAAAAATTTAAAAAAAAATCTGTGCACCATATTTTATTTGTCAAAATAACACAATATAATCATGCTAGTTTGAATTATTTTGGTAATTTATTTCAAAATACCTGTCAGCATGTAACAATACAGACAACAAAAGATTCAGAAAATGTTTTTTTGACAAATAGATTCCTTATTAGGCATATTAATACAGACCTTGGAGTAATAATTCATTTAAACTACAATACAGAAACTTATTTCCTGCAATGCTCAGAAGCAGTGCAAAGGCTTGGGGGAGTTAGGGGTAATGGAGGAGCTGCAGGAGAGGGAAGGAGCCTGGGAGTGAACCTGGAAGATTGTTGGGTGTGGGTGGGAATAGTATGGAATAGTTTTTTGCAGGGGGAGGGATTGTTAGAGTTGGGGAGCCTCCCCCATGCAGACCGTGCCTGACCCCCTAGCCTCTCCCATTCAGTCAGGCACATCTGTCCCTATGTTTCCCTGCAGCCCCCTTCCTCCTGTCCCCATGTGGCCTGGCAGCCCCACTCTCATTCAGCCCTTGGATCAGTGTTGCCATCCCATTAGCTCCTGTGCCCATGCCCCACTCTGTTCCTCCCACTAACCCTTCTGAAACCCAGTTTGTGTAACCTCCCCCCCCAGCAGCCCTGTATGCCCCAATCTGTCCGTCTCCCCCATATTCTGTGCCTCCTCACCTAGCCCTGCTGTGAGGAAAGCCGCCTCTTACCCCCATGTGAGTCCAGCTGCTCTCTCTTCTGGTGCCACAGCAGCACCTGGTGGACAAAATGTATAATTGCAGCATCTCTCCAGCAGAATGTATGTTCTGCGGGGGACATGAATTGTGTTGAATGCATGTTCTGCGGGGAACAGTGCTACAGAATTCCCCTCAGAGTACCATATATAAATATTCTCACAGAACCACCACCACCCTCAGAGAACAAATGGTGTTGAAATTACTCATTATCTTCCACATAGAAAAGATACTGTACAGGAAAAGTCTGATAGAGAGTTGCAGAATTACCTGTCTAGGTGAAGATGTTACCTTCTTTTGAGTTTCATGACTTCTATAACTATTTTCATCACTGGTTTTCTCTTATTTTATGTTGTTACTGTTTATGTATATACTAATGGGCCAGATTCTGATCACTGTTACACCTGTGTGCATACAGCACAACTGCATTGACTTAACCTTTGACTACATTGAGTGTACATTTGATGGTATAGTTTAGGAGACTGTGTGTGTGTGTGGGGGGGTTTAAGTAGCTGTTTTATACCAAATTAAAAGTACCAGTTTCACTGTTTCCCATTAGCTTCACTCTGATCCCTGCTGATGACCTTTTTCTTCTTCCTTACAGTAATTGCTTAGAAATGATTGTCACCTAAGAAGTCGGCTATGGCAAACAGAAAACGTCAAAGCACTACAACCAGCATGCTGGATCACAGGGTGATACCTTGCCCTACTTCATCTCACCACAGGGAGCCTGAAAGTGAGGAAAATGACCTGCCTAGTGAAGATTACATAGCAAAGGAAGGAGACCTAACAGCTATCAGAGAAGGTAGTCCTACCCCTGTGGAACATGAGTGCAATGATAACAGTGGCGATGGCGATTCCAGCTCTGATTATGTGAATAATACCTCTGAAGAGGAGGACTATGATGAAGGCTTGCCAGAGGAAGAGGAAGGGATCACATACTATATTAGGTATTGTCCAGAGGATGACAGTTATCTGGAAGGAATGGACTGCAATGGGGAAGAGTATGTTCCTCATGAAGAACACCAAGTTGAAACCGATGAATGTCAAGAAGCTGTGGAAGAAGAATGGACAGAAGGTAGCATCCAGCACAATGATGAAAGTGAAGTGACAGAAGGGCAAGACTACCAAGATAACTGTGTTCAGATTTTGGAGGATGAAGTATCTTCTCTGGAGATTCAAGACCAAGAAGAAAACATACAATACTGTCAAAATGAAGAAAGCTATCAGGACTATTATCCACCAGAAGCTAATGGAAACAGTCATGGGATGTCGCCCTACCTTTCGAGGAAAGAAGATGCTGAGTTGGAAGAGCAGGAAGAAGACATTGATCAGATTGTAGCTGAGATTAAAATGAGCATGAGTATGAGCAGCATTAACAGCACAACAGAAATGAGCCCTGAGCATGTCGGGACTGAAAATGTGCAAAATGACTATAAGGAGACTTGTCCAAAAGGTGATGTTGGTCATGAAGGGAGGCCAAAATCACTGAATATTCCGCCTGCTTCAAAGCATGTTGGAGATATGCCTAGAAGTTTTAAAACAAAGTCAAGAACTCCAGAAGACAGACAGAAATGGCCGCAAGAACAGGTACGAGGCTCTATTTTTTAATAAGAAAACTATTTATCATGTAGATCAGAGGTTCTCAAACTGTAGTCTGCGAGATCCATTCAGGAGGTCCAGGGATAGTTCCCTCTAAGGTTTGCGCCTGGGCGGCTGCACATGAGAAAATGAAGGGCCACCCACCTAATTAGCGGAGCTGCACAGGCCTGGCTCCACTAATTAGGTGTCTGGACCCTGGAGAAGATGCACATATAAGGTGTGTTGGTGGCCTTGGGGAGAATAGGGGGTAGGTGGGAGGGGCCAGTGGAGCGAGAAGAGGGGGTGGGGGGGATTTGGACCATGCAGGGCTGCGGCGGCCATAGTAAGAGGCGACTTTCTCCAGCTCCATGGGCGAGACGGTGTTCCTTCCCAGCCTCAGCTCTGTGGCTTCTGTGGCGGCAGAGATACCCCCCTCTCCTTCCCAGCCCCAGCTCAGGGGCTGCCGTGGCGGGGGAGAGAGGGAGAGACCTCCCTCCATCCCATCCGCAGCTCGGAGGCTGCTGCGGCATGGGGGAGAGGGCACATCCATCGCATTAGAAAGGTAAGACTACTGATATTAAAATACGAGTTGTGTGCTTTTATTTGTAGAACAAAAAAACTTTAATTATTAAGGTTTTTTTTATATAGCACTTTTATCCAAAGCACTTTACAATAGTTAGCTAACGTACAAACAACATTTGGAAAGATCATTAAGTGGTCCATCGAGACCCTCAGCAATTTTCAAGAGGTCTACGAAAAAAAAAGTTTGAGAACCACTGTGATAGTAACTTCTCGGAGGCATTATGCAAATGGCATGTCACTAAATTGTGTCTCTCAAAAATAGATGAAAGCAAATTTAAAGCAATATTTGTTCTGCGTTATAGTCTTAACTCCACATCTACACTATTCAATAAGTTGAATTTCTTAGAAAATTGGTCCATGTGGGTAAATTAGCAGTATTATTAGAAAACTGGGTTTTTTGTACAGTGACCAGACATCTTTGGAAAGATTGGCATGTTGTCTTTAAATAAGTTACCAAACACATCAAGCAAAATAGTCTGGCAGGATGTATCTACATCAAGTTTTTTCATTATGATTTTTTCATATGTCGATGGCATGCCAGCAATGAGGTAAGAACGGAGGGCAGAACAGGGAAGTGGTTAATTAAATTAGTTTTGGTGAAGGGCTGGTTAGTATGCTAATGGCTGATTTTCAGTCTTTTGCTTTCTTGTCTCTAGAGCCTGAATGTGGGTAAAGGGAGGGTGAATTGTAGGTCATGTCATAATCAACCACAGTAGCTGGTACTATAGTCTCGTTCTTGGCTAACAGGCCTCCATGCACCAGGGTCACCATAACAATATTTGTTTTGTGGAGGGGGACTAAAAATAATGTAAAAATTGGCCTTTAATGAACAAATGTACTGAAGCCTTGTGACTGGATTGCCCTGCCCTATGTTTAATGTTAGCCAAAAGCAAGTTACAGTTCTGTCTGTATGGGAAAACCTCATGCTGGAGCAGACAATCTTGACATTAGCTCACTATACTCAAAAAACAAATGCACAAATGTTTACTGTCTACTAACATTTGAGGATAACGGATACTGAAAACTGTTAGGGTGGCCTTGCAAGCTTACCCATTTGCCAGAGTTATTACCATATTTCTAAACTATAAGATGTTGGAAATAAGAAAGTATCATTCCTATTTTGGGATTTACAAGTTGATTTTATTTTCAGAAAATTGTGACAAAAAAAGAATAAACCAGGTCTGTTGAATCAATGAATGAAGCCAGCTTAGTGTACAGTATTCCTTTTACAATGAGCAATTCTGATGTGCCAATGAGATTTTCTTTTAAAAAGGTGTAAGGATGGTATATTCAAGAGGAAAGGTAAAATAGTTTCATTTTACAGTGAGAGAAATCCTTTCAAAAAACAAAATCTCACAAGTAGACGGGCATTAAGGACTAATTCCAGTGCAGTAATGTGGTCCCTTTTCTGTTCCTGTGCTGAGTATTGGACAGAAGAAGTGAGAATCAGGCTCAGTACTTTCAGAAGGACTGTGGTATTTAAAAAACAAGGTAAAACTAAGTGATGCTGTTTGTTTTTCTTAAAGGGACTTAAAGGGACTTCTGATTCTTTTTAAAAAATAATTTGTATCATTTACTTAGAAGCTTACATTTTTTAATATTGTGTTTCTGCTTCTCTCTCTGTAGGAGCCAGAATCTATGATTATAGAACTCTGAATATAAATATATAGCTAAGTATTTGTTTATGGTGAACAGAGAGCATGTATTTAGGTGACCGCCTAACATATATGCTTGAATAAGTTTTTTTTTAAATAACAATTTTAATTAAAAGTTCTTTATTAAACTTCAAAAGTATAAATGTTCTGTTTCACCCTCATTGAAGTTATCAGTATGGAAAATCATAATATTGAATTAAGTATTCTCTGGTTAATTATTTAACTAAAAGTAAATTAACATAAATGATTCCACTAAACACTGTGAAATTGTGCAACCATATTCATGTTCAGTGACACCTCTCACATAAGCGCTGCTAACTGATATCACTAAGAGTTGCACAATCTGGTCATTAATGAGGGGGAGAATAATTACTGGACAAGATTAAAAATGTCTGATTAGATTATTTTGCAGTCAAATGACAGAAAATTCCTGTCACGTGGCCCAGTTCTTACTTAGGCAATTCTTCCATTGCTGCTATTGAGAATATTGCCTGAGTAAGGACTGCATGATTGGGCCGTATAGTCTTTCAAAGCATGTTGTCAAGAAGAGCTCACGAATAAGAAAACTACTGAATTCCTGGTCTGAATATGAGATTGTGAGCCCCACTGTACACACATTAATCATGTCAGATTACTAACAAGTGGGAGCTTTGGAATGCCAGAAAATTGATATTATAATTGCCTCTGCTGTGAAAATACACAAAGAGGGGCTGCCTGTCTGAGCTTTAACTTAGTGCTATTTCTATTCATGATTGGGATCGATGCACTGAAACCTTCCCGTGTAGTAATGGAGATTGCGCTGCAGTTATTGATACCATGTCTCATGGAGCAGTAATACGTTGTGCAGTGCTTTTCCAAATCACTCCTCAGACAAAACTATTGTCAAGAGAATGACTACAGACAGGTACAGGGCACTAACACTCACAGTATTTACTTGATGCTGTATCTTTCTGTTCAAATATTAGGCTATGTCTACACTACTCAGCTTTTAGTGACAGGGCTGTGTCACCACAGCCGTGCCGCTAAAAGTCGTGCAGTGTAGCTGCTGTTCGTCTGCTCTCTTGCTGACAAAAAACTTCAACCCCCAACTAGCGGTGTTTGTGTTGTCGGCAGGAGAGCGCTACTGCCCACAATGCGCTGTTCACACTGGCACTTGTTGACGCAAAACTTTTGTCTTTTGGGGGGGTGGGGGGACGGTTAACACCTCTGAAAGATGAAAGTTTTGTCATTCAGTTGTCAGTGTAGACCTAGCCTTAGCCAGGAGAAAGCAGATTAGGATTTCTGGCCAGATATACAGTGATAAAGGGGTCCACTTCAGCTAAGAATGAAGTGATAAGTGCTTGGGGAGTGACAGAGTCAAGGGATACTCTTCATTTGCAGCAGAAGAGGTAGTCATAGAGGCAAAGCCATTCCTATTGAGGACAAAGCTGACGGGGTTTCACTGAGAACAGAGGGTATCAAGGCCATTAGAGCATTAATGTGTGGTGTAGCATTCATTATGCTAATACAAACCCTCACAGAAAGGAAAGGTGGGAGCAACACTTTCCAGGGACATAAAGGCAGGGTTAAAAAGCAAATCAATGTATAGTTGACTAAACAAAACTTGGTGTTCAGAATTTGAACATGTTTATCCCTATAAACCTTTGGCCATATCTTGCGGTGTACTATGCACCCATTGCACATGTTGATCACCTTCAATTCCAATTAAAGTCAAAGTGAAATAGGATCAGGCTTCCTGCAGGGATGTGTGAGAGTATAAATGTTCTGAAGTGCTGCATTGGTATTGGTATTGTCAGTTCTCAAGTGCCATTTTAGGATCCTGTCCTGCAAAGGGACCTGTATGGGTGGGCCCTGAACACCGACACTGAGCCTCAGTGACTTAATTGGGGAATCAGACAGGCATAAGGACCTGGCCATGTGGATAATTTTGCAGGCTCATTTCTCGAAATATTTAATATAAATAAATATTTTAAATAATGTTTAGGTTTTTTTTTAAAGGACCTGTGCCTTACTTGCTTATGAAAATGTCATGGTTATTGTCATAATGACAGGGAATAATTAAAGGCATGCTGTCACATAGTAAAAGCTCCAAGTTATCTTGCCATAAAAACTGTTTTAAATCATCAGCTGATATGTATTGCATGCTAAAGATGTATGCACTTATTTATTTCTATTTTAATTGTTTGCAGTTTTTTTGTATTATATCTTGCATACTAAAAGTTTTTCAGTAATTAGGAAAAAGTTACCTTGTGTTGCACAGTCCAAAGTGTAACCACAGTGTTATAGAGGTCTAGTAGGTGGATATGGAGTACCTTTCAGCCCCCTCATAATAGGTTCCAATCTTGTCAGGGTCAGCTTACCTGTATATCTTCTGGGTGCTTTTAAATGATACCTCAAACCAAGGTTGTATGTAAACTTTGACGATCCCTTTTGATAATGACCAAACTGGAAATGACTAGTTAGTTCATATATGTCACATAAATATTCTGCTATCTGTACAGTTTGTATATTCAGTGAATAGTAATTCTGACATGAAATTTCATATTACGCTTTCCAGTAACAACTTTAACACTGACCACAGCACATACTTACACATTCTTCAAAATGTACAGTACTAATTACACATATACTCTGCATAGTCCAAGATAAACATTAACAAGTCATATACATGTTTTAAGAGTTGGAAATGGAAATGGCAAAAGTGGTGAGAAAATAATTTTATTTTCAAGTTTTGAGTGGCTAAGTTTGACATCCGATAGATGCTTGCAATGTACACCGGCTTCAGTGGGATTTATGTATGCATGTCTGAGGGCACTAAACAATCAATGTGGAAAACAAACAAACCATAACAAAGTAGACGACACTGTCTCTTGTAATGGTGCAACTCAATGGGCCAATTGCTGCTCGTAGAGATTCATGACACCCATTCAGGTCAGTGGGACATGTGAGCAAGTCTGAGGTCAAAATATGGGTCTATCTCTGTTACATGCATTATGTACATCTGCCAAAAAAGCAGAAATTGCCTTGCATCAGGGAAACCTTCTCCTATGGGGAATCTTGACTGCATTTAAAACTTACTGGTTTTCATATGTATAGAGTCACTGTGGAGCAACTCCCCTCCCCCCATATTATCAGTAGGAAGATACTTATTTTGTATAATTTCAGAAACGCACGAAGAGTATAGAAGTTTTTAACACTGAATATTTTAGTAATTCTATGACAGGTCTCTTAAACATGCCAACAACCTCCAGATCATGAATGTTTTTTTCACATTCGACATCTCTGAGATAATTAATTTAGCTGCCACATATAAAAGTTGCCACAGATCTAGATTTTCTTTCTTTTTGGTTCGTAATTTAATGTTCTATTTTATAAGAATCAACTTTACACACACATAAGTTGGAGGTGGTCAGAAACTCTGGTAACAACAGTGCACTCAGCTCAATTAGACACTTTTTGTGGGTGAACAATTATGACAAGTCAAGTATCTCTCATAAAGGAAAGCACTGGGGGAACTGAATGGCTTGTGGGACTGGTAATGTTAATGTGCAGTTTGTCTGGAAAATTAAACTATTACAGGACTTTTTGGAAAAAATACTTTGAACTATCTGACTGCAGCCTACAGTTTGGAAGCCTCTGCAAATGAAATCAAACTGTAACCTGAAGCAGAAGAGGTTGCTGCAAAATCTGCAAGCTCCAAAAGTTGCTAATATGGCTTAGCTATAAAATCTTTGCTGCTTGCTCTTGGAGCATTAATAAACAGCCCATTCAAACGGAAGCTTAGCCTCAGTCTTGTTTAATACTGCACTTACTGTAGGACCTGCCCTCTTCTTCTTGCAAGGCATTCCTTGTGTGGCTGACATCAGCTAGGCCCAGCCTGTTCCCCTCTGACCAGCAACTCAGTCTCTGCTCATAGTTAAGAGCTTCTCTTAGGGCTTGTCTACACTGGCAATTTGCAGCACTGCAACTTTCTCGCTCAGGGGTGTGAAAAAACACCCCCTGAGCACAGCAAGTTGCAGCGCTGTAAAGTGCCAATGTAGACAGTGGAACAGCACTGGGAGCCGCGTTCTCAGCACTGGTAGCTACGCCCCTCGTGGAGGTGGGTTTTTTTAGCTCTCTCCCAGCGCTGCGCTGCGACCACACAAGGCATATTAAAGCATTGCCGTGGCAGCGCTTTAGCGTTGCCAGTGTAGACTAGCTCTTAGTTTCGGAGATCACCGCCTGCCTGTGCTTAAGTATACAGAGCACATCTGTGTAGAATGAGGGAGTTATGTTTATAATTTTTTATAAATACCATATGTACATCAGTTTAACTGTTTGATGTTGTTCTGCCTTCGTGCATAAGGCTAGATCAAAGGATACTGTAAGGGGAGGAACTTGTCAAGAAACAAAACAATGGCAAAGATAAGGGACTGTAATAGAGAATGTGAAGGTACCTTAGGGAAACAATAGGAGAGGGGCTATTAATTGGGGAAAGTCACCAGACTGGTGCTCCCTACACTGGCAAAGTTCACTCTTCCTAAACTAAAACTGGGATCAAAGAGTATTCTAAAACCCAGGGTGGATTTGATTTAAATCGAATTGATTTAAATCATGATTTAAATCACTGGTCAGGAAGACTCGATTTAATCATAGATTTCTACATAAAATCTTTTTGGTTGTTATTACCTCAATACATACTCTTCACAACTCAGAGATAGATGTAGGTTTCATTTTTAGAAGGTACACACTATACATTTTTAAAGTGATTTATTTTGAAAACTTTTCAGATTAGTTTTACAGCTATATCAGAAAATGAATGATTGTTTGGTTATTTCATGTACCAAAGGTAATTGAAGCAGATATTTATGAAGTCATTGGGAGGTGAGCTATCTCAAATTCAACAGGTTAATCATTAATATTTGGAGGATTTCTTGCCATGCTGTGTTAGGAAGAGAACATCACCAGACAGACATTTCAATTGTTTTATTTAGCTAAAACAACAACGTTATGTATTCTGTAATTTTTTCTTCAACAGCAAACAGAATATTTTAACAAAACAAGCATATGCATTTTTAAATTTGATTAAACATTCAAGTTTTTTTAAATCATGTTTGTTTTTGTTAAAATTGTTTTAAACTAAAATAGTTAAATGAAATTATATATATATATATATTTTAAAAACAAAAATTAAATAGACTATGTCAGCCAGGTCAACATGAGAAACTTAAAATATTGGCTTTGCAGCTAACTCAGTCGTTTTCACCTTCATTTTCTCTTTTGTTCATAATCTGGAAAAGAAAACCAAGCTATCCTGCTTTTTCAGGTCCCAAATGATTTCTCAATTTGGAATGAATTACAGGCAAGTCTTATCTTAGGCAGGGGTTCCGGTCTGCGGTTATCGCGTAAAGCGAAAACCACGTATAGCCAAAATTATATCCTCAAGCCCTTTAAACCCCGCCCGCAGCTCCTGTGGCTGGGGGGGGGGGCATTTAAAAGGCTCCACTGGGCTCCCTGCCGCCCTTTAAATGCCCCCCACCCGGCCCGGCCACCGGAGCTGCGGGTGGGTTTAAAGGGCTCCACCCGGCTTCCCACCGTGGCGGGGAGCCCAGTGGAGCCCTTTAAATGCTGGCCCCGGCCCCACCACCAGAGCTGCGGGCAGGGTTTAAAGGGCTCCGTCGGGCTTCCGGCCGCAGTGGGGAGCCCAGTGGAGCCCTTTAAATGCTGGCCCTGGCCCCGCCGTCAGAGCTGTGGGCAGGGTTTAAAGGGCTCCGTCGGGCTTCCCGCCGCAGTGGGGAGCCCGGAGGCGCCCTTTAAATCCCGCCCGCAGCTTTGGCAGCCGGGCTGGGGCTGGCATTTAAAGGGCCCGAAGCTCCATGGTGGCTGGAGCCTCAGGCCCTTTAGTTCACCACAGGGGCTACCAGCCACCTCTGCAGCTGGGAGCCCCCTGGGTGATTTAAAGGCCCTGGGACTTCCAGCCACAGCTGGTGCCCCAGGACCTTTTAAATCTTGAGGCCATGCCCCCCACTCCAACCGTATGCGTGAAGTTGAAATCATGCATGTTAAATGCACGTAAGTTGCGAGAGACCTGTAGTCCAAAGGAAGGAAATATTCTTCCTACACCAGCAGAAGAAGCTACTGCTGTTAAAAGTGAGATTATCACTTCAACAGTCTCTGAATCCAAGTGTTTAAGTGACTTCCACCAGTTCACTGGTGTGACTTTCTTTAAAACATCATCAGCAAACATATATTTCTTGAATGGTTCTTATTCCCAGTCTGGGTCTGTTTTACAGCCTGCTGCCATTATAGGTTTTCCCTTCTAGTGAGAGAATGGTATGGTAAATCTCAAATCAATGAAGGCTACACTCAGAGAGACCTCAAGACTTCTGGAATATGCTGCTCAAACAGTTTCACTTTTGTTTCCCCTGCCTGTCCCTCCCGTCTCACATTTATTTCCAGATTTCTTCTCCTTGTCCAGAACTATTCCTCCCCCAACAATCTTCTATCCATTGAACTTTTTGAAACTTTGCACTTTTAGAGAGAGGTAAGGGATTGACTCTGTGTACACAAATTTGCAGAGGGACAATAGGGTTGAGGTCTGTTATTTCTCACCTCTATATATTATTTATTCATTTAAAAACATTTTTGCTGTTAACAAGCATGTGATCTCTGGAGAGACAAATCCACAGTTTGAGAACTGCAAAACTAAACATCTCTGATGGTATTTTCTAGACTGTGTACTGAATCCCATTGGGTAGATAGAAAGATTAACCTAAATAATCTATACAGAAGCCCCTGGAACCCCATAAGATTGGGTCCCTAATCCATGAACTATTGGAACTCATTTACAAAACTTTTCTTAAACATTACATGAATATATAGTCTCATACTATAGAATTAGAATTTATAATCCCTATTCCATGATGAGACATTATAGCTCAAAGATATATCTTTATCTTTAGATAGGTTTTTTCCTTATAAAGCATTTTATCAAAAAATCTGATTTTAAATTAAAAAAAAACTGATTTTTTTTTAAATCATTGATTTTTATCCACCCTGCTAAAACCTTAAAGATGCTAGTCTAGGCAGGAAAGGGAGGGGAATAACTGAGTAGTTAACCCACTGGCTGAGAGTCACGGGGAGCGTGCTGAATCAGGACTGTCTGCTTCCTCTTGCCAGAGATGGGGGTTAGCTGGGCTGAGAGAACTTACAAATGTTTGCAAAGAAAGATTAGGTTGTAGGTTAGGAGAAGTGTACAAAAAAGGCATCTTACCTTTGTAACACTGGGTGAATGAATAATGTTTTATTTGGAAGAAGCTGTTTTTATGTCACTTTAATCAGCCAATGTCACAGATTCTTGGAGGAAGAGAGTGCCAAACCCAGCTCTTGTGTTAACACAATTGGGAAATGGGGCCTGTTGCCTAGAGATCCAGTCCCAGAGTGGTTGAACTGCATCGTTCACCTCTGTGAGAAAGGTGCATGGAGTTAGTCTATCACTTGAGAGTGCACTTGAGTGGGACCAAAAATGATCTTAAGCACAGTGCGCCTGTAATATTAACCATGGGTTTGGGGGCTCAGGGGGAGATGCTGACTTTGACATGGCAATTTACAATTAACAAAAAAGAGCAATAAAATATTACTAAAGATAAAGCAAGAGGGAAAGTGGTTTATAACTTTTTGGGTGAAGAAAAGGCCAGGTAAGGAAAATGAGTTACAAACAGCTCCCTAAAAAGCAGTTAGTGGACATGTGCGGAAAACCAGGAGTTTACCCTAAACAGCTTTAAAAAGTCTCAGGGGGTCGAGCTGTTGTATTCGGATGACCAGATGTCACAGAGTCCCCGGGCAATGCTGTGGAACTGCTCCCCACAAAGCCAGTCAGGACTTTGGGGAGCCTCCTCTCCCTTGGAGCAGACTATCTTTAGGGCAGTAAGCTCACACGTAACATTCAGCATGTGCCCCTCCGTGTGCTTCCCACAGCGAGTCCACCCAGTCGGGGTCCTGGGGAAGCCAGAGGGTCCTGCACCCCCACCTTGCAGTCAGACATGACTCTCAGCCAGCCAGTAAAACAGAGGTTTATTTAGATGACAAGAACACAGTCCAAAACAGGTCTTGCCAGTACAGACAACAAATCCCCCCACCCCCTTAGGTCCATCTGGGGCCCCAGGGAGGCCACAGCCCCACTGGGATGCCCGAGCCTCCTCGGGGCTCCCCTCCATTTTCCAGCCACTACCAAAAACTACCAAACCCCCTCCAGCCCCTCCTCTCTGGGCTTTGTCTCTTTCCTGGGCCGGGAGGTCACCTGATCTCTCTGTCTCCAACACCTTTAGCATCCCCTTGCAGGGGAAAGGGCCTGGCCATTAGTTGCTAGGCAACAGAGGGTCGGCCAGAGCTGAGGCCCCCACACAGTATTCAGAGGGAACATTAAAACCAGTCCCACTTTGTCACACCAGAGAAGGAATGATATCCCAGCAGCAGGGAAGGCCTTGAGGGAAGCCACCAGTATAAAGCAGCAGGAGCGTAGAAGTCCAAAGAGGGTGAGTTCCCAGTGGCAGGTGTGGAGGAGGACAACCAGTGTGTGTAGGAGTCAGAGCAGCACCTGGTCCCCATTCAGACCTGATTCCCTGGGTCACGAACTGGCAGAGCTAAAACTGTAGCTGGAAAGGGAGAAACTTCAGTTTGAAAGAAAGAAGCTTGCTGATTGGGACAGACAACACAGGCATGATCTGAAGATTGGACCTCTTGTACCTCAGTTTCTCAGTGACCCACTAAGCAGGAGTAGAACATGGAATGACAATTCCACAGGGGGCATAGATGCTAAATTGTTGCCCTGTTTTAAGAAGAAAGGGGCTATAGTGATGCTGATTTCACTTCCTTTGAGAAGGCTTGTGATTTGAGCCAGCTCTTTTCCTTAAATTGGACCTGATCCTTGAGGCCTATAGGAAAGATTTTTTTGGGGGGTGCCAAAGCACAAAGGTGTAACCTATATGGAGGCAGCAAACCAGATGAAGGGCTGATTACCTCTGCAAATAGGGCAGTGTGCGTGCCAGTCACTGCCACAGATGCAATGTATGACCTTGTCAGGTTAGAACAGATGGAGAGACATGAGGGTGCTCATCAGGGGTGGGAAGTGAGCAAACTCAAGCCATGGGAAGTTAGAGCTCCAAGCTGACCCTCAGAGAAAGGTCTCAAGCAACTGAGGTGTTATACCTGTCAGGGGATGGGGCACAAGTGAATAAGCTGTCAAGTGACCATGAATCAAGGAGCTGGTACTTCACCATGGCAGATTAACTTTCTGGCAGCCCAGCCAGAGGGAGGCTACGACACTATCCCGTCGGCGTATCAGGCTAACTGTGAGTGCAGCTACAGAGGGGATGTATGGTATATGTGTCTTGTACCCTGGAGAGCACCATATAGCCAGATCCCCAGTAGAATTGGGAGGATCTGGCTATATGGGGAGACATTGTTGAGCTGACAAGACACTAGCACATTTGACAGTTTATTCAAACTCCATTCAAACCCAGCAAGTGCTGACAAACTGGTGTGGGTGAAGGGTGGGATTCCCTGTGGTGAACCCCACTGGCGTGCCGATGATGGCCGGAGTTCTGAGGCACACCAAAGAAGATTCTGGGATCCTGACAGTGGGGTTTTTGGAGGCTTTTGGATATTCCTTTTGATGTAGTATTGGCAAATAATGTAATGGGTTTCAGCCAAACAGGCTCAGAAGCAATCCCACTCAATCCAGATCCCATGACCAAGGGGGCTCACTGCCTCTCTTACTAGGGAAGAGGCAGTGCTGAGCATGGTTGTGGCCACAACTCTATCTGGAAGTGGGGAAATTGAGGCACAGCTGAAAAGTTCTGTAAGCCAAAACCTCTCTGGGAGAAGGGGCATCGAGTCTGGTAAAGAATACTGGCTAACTATGGTACCTGCTCAAAGGTGGGAAAAGCTCCAGCTAAGTGTAAAGCAATTGTAGGGTTGTAGAAAGCAGTGGCTGAGAGGGTAGGGGAGCTCTCAGACCACTGTCAATATGTACGTGACTCTGAGAGGCTAAGGGAGGAAACGCTGCTTGTGTACCCACAGCAGGTAGGAATAAGGGAACTTGGCTTTGGGGAAGATGGGGAGATTCTGTTCTTCCAAGGTATAGGATCTCTCATCTATCAGAGGCACTGTGGGGCTAAGGCCCACTCTACAGCCCAGAGATCCAACCTAAGAGTTGTGGGATCACTTGGTTCCACCAAGAGTAAGGTGCAGGAAGTCAGGCCTGTCACCTGAGGGATGCACTTGGGAGGGGCTGAAAGAGGTCAGAAGTGCATCCGGTAAGTTACAGATCTTTGACTTCTCATCCCCATTGTTGCGCCTGGAAAGCTGAGGGCCTGAAGGAACGTAACAGTTGGAGTGCCAGATGGGGCAGTATGTTCTGTAATTCTCACTGCCTCACCTCTTTTCATTAATTTGCAGTTTACAAATAACAAATTTACTCTCTCTCCCGAGATCTAGAAATGAAAATATAACTGCTCGAATAACGAATAAAAGGCAAAACTTCTTTTAGTGTACTATATCCCCATCCCTCAGCCCATGTTCTTTTGTAAAAACAATGCTATGCCCAGGCTTCTGTTGACAAAACCAACCCTCAGTGGGATGAAATTCCTTCTCATTTCCATCTCAGCTTTGTGCTTATACCAGGAGTATGCTGCTGTGCTGCACATACTATGGAAGTCTTTATTAGTCTGGCTAAAATATTTACTGTTGCTCATTCACTTTGCTTGGCTTTAGTAAATTCCACACCGCTTCGCTACAGCAGACAATATGGCTGGTGATGTCACACAGAATTGGAAGTCTGAATATTTTTTTTCAATTGTGAGCTCTCTCCAACATTCGTAGGTGTGCAAGCCATCATTTTTCACCTCTGCTTACCTCCCATCAGATGTTAGTTGGATATTTTAGAAGCCAACCATATCAATAATCTGATTTGCCATCAATTTAGAGTCTCAACACAGAAGCATTAGATGAGAACGTGTTCAACAAAAATACACTGGGACAAGAGTACAAGTGGAGGATATTTTTTAAAATGAACCAAAATGGTTGTCCAGGTTCTGATTTCTGTCCGGATTGGGTAAATTCTGCAATTTACTTTGGCCAGAGACATGTAGGATAAAATTTCAAAAAAAGGGAGCATTCTTTCAAATCTTACGAAAATCATGAATGACTGGATATTCCCATTTCCAAGGTAATAGTTTACTTCTACGAAATATTACTGCTTCTTTGACATTTTCATCATACTCCTGCCTATAAACAGCACTTCTGGGTATGCTGCCTGAGTTGTGGCTTTTCTGTAAGAACTACCCGACAACAGAAAATAGAAAAATCAATGTCTTACCCAACGTAATAAAATACCTATTAAAAACTGGGGTCATAAATAGCTGTCGACACAACATCAAAACCTGCCTATTTAATCCACGCTATTAATGGTAGTTCTTAGTTTTCTTTTTTAAGTAAAATGACATTTGCTTAGAGAAGGACTATTCAACAGAGGTGTGGAAGTACTCAAAATGAATGAGGAAGCAAAAAGAGAGAGAAAGGAAAGCTATTTCAGTGAAATCACTACTCTTAAACATGGGTTTTTGCAATCACGTTTATCTAGATTAACAGAAATGTAAACAAATTATACTTCAGGGAGTATATCTGTCTTTCTCTAACTAAGGGATAATAAGGATGGTAGCTACTCAAATTATTGCATTTGTAGGGATTGTTTGTGCAACCCTTACTCATAAGGTACGTCTACGCTGCAGCGTAGACCTCAGGCGTGAGCCTAGGCTCAAGCCTAACCCCCCTTGTATCCACACACCAGTTGTTTTAACCTAGGGCTCAGATCCAGGGTCCCAGGACCCTCCAGGGCTGGATGGTCCGAGCCCGTGTTAAGCTGGGACCTAGGGTCCAAGCCCTATTGCTTTCCTGTGTGTATGTGGCCCCAGCTTGATTTTGGTCCCAGAAGTCGTCCAGATGTATACCAGAGTACCTTGGGGCAACTTTCTTAGTCCTCTCTGTGCGGATGATCTGTGGTGCAGACTATTGCACTCTGTTACAAACAGAAGCCACACCTCCCTTTGCAAACGGCAGCAGCTCAGATCAGCGTTAACCCACTGTCTGCTGAACACCAGTCCGCAGAAAGCATGCTGTCAGAAAGTCTGTAGTGTTTTCAATGGAGACTGAGCAGAAGAAGGTTTTTGCAAAGAGAGCTGCTTCCTGGTCACAAGAGCACATCCAGATATCGGTGCACACTGCCCGGGTGCCCCTGCACAAGCACCCCTTGCGCGCAGAGGGCGGTGGGGGGATGCTGGGAGCAAGGGACAGAGATCAGAGTGGGGACCAATTGGCTGCCCTGCAGGGCGGGGGAGCAACAGAGCCAGGCGGCTCCTGCCTGCCAGGATGTCAGGGGTCATCCATCCCCGGCCATGCTGAGCTGGGAGCTCTGCCGCAGCCCCTCCCTCCCACTCCACTCCCAGCCCCCCCATGACTGATTCACATGGATGGAATGACGGGAAAGGTTTGTATTGCTCCCACCTGTGTCATATTTCCCTTGCAAATAAAGAGGACTTTAGTTTACCAATCCCAGTAACTTTCATCAATATTAGTCACTTAGTGTTTTTAATATCTAAATTTTAAAATAGAGACCATTTGCATACACACGACAGTTGCTTAATTAACCGTTGGTGCAGTGGAGTAGAAAAGTCTATATTTTTCCTAAAACCAGAAGCCTTTTGTAATTTAATTCTAGTTTCCCTTAACTTTATGTTCTCAGATTTCTCCCATTTGGTAACTCTCTTCTGCTTGAGAGCTTGAAAATTATACTTGGCAGCTGTCTGATTGAGTGACAGTAAGTCCTGAGTATTACCCCGTTATCACTGACTGACCCTTCCCCTTCAAACGTGGAAGGTAGGGTTGCCAACCCTCCAGGGTTTTCCTGGAGTCTATGGGAATTAAAGATTAATCTTTAATTAAAGATTGTCGTGATGAAACCTCCAGGAATACAGCCAACAAAAAATTGGCAACGCTAAGGTGAGATTCTGTGCTGTGCAATACAGAACTCATAGTCAGGAGTAGTGGGGGCTAAGGTGGGACCTTTGCACCATCCCAATCTTGGACTGTTCTGAAGGCAGGAGAACCGCTGGTGGAATTTAGATGGCCGTTAGGGCTGTCTGAAATCTCCACAGCGCTGGGTACTGTGGTGCGGTGTCTGACAGAGCAGGGCATAGATGATGCGGGGGAGGGGTAGTATGAGGGGTCATGCAGTGAGGAAGGAAGAGGGGCTTCTTTCTCCTGCTGCGCCTGCCCCCTGGCACGTTCGGCCCCTGGCATCTAGGCCCGGGCAGGGAGCGGAGGGGAGGGACCAGCCACTTTTCATGCCAGCTGCTCTGGGTCGTTGCTCTGTGCAGCGCAGTAGCTGCCTGCGAGAGAACCTGGCTGGGGTGGCGGACCACCCCACCCCATCTGCTCCCTGCCCAGGCTTGTCTGCTGGGGGGCAGGGGCTGAGTGAGCCGGAAACGTGCCAGAGGGGAGGCGCAGCGGGAGAAGGACAGGGCACCTCCCCCCAGGTAACTCTGGTGGGGCAGGGAGAGCGCGGCGGCCCCTGGCTGGATGCAGGGCAGGGAGATTGCTGGGCAGAGGAGACATGTAGGGTGATCACATGTTCTCCAGTTTAGATTTTGCCCCTCCAGTATGAAGAGGCACAAGTTGTCTATGGAGCAAGGATTATAATAGCTGTCTTCCACAGTTCATGCATGGGGGGAATCATTATCTTTACAGATACAGAGCTTTTAAGGCCATTTATGCTACTCCAGCCCTTCTGGGTGGCATAAAGGGCCCAGAATGGGGGGGTGAGGATCTCAGCTGGAAAGTCTCTCATCTGTCACAGTCAAAATTGAGTAACAAATCATAAAACATTAGGAAACTTACTGTAAAACTTTAATACTGTACTAAAGAAGAAATGTTCAATGCTCAAAATTCATCGATCCCACTATTTTTAAGATTTTATTTGTGGAAGTGCCATTTGATGAGTCATCCAGAGCTGAACTCATATAGAGATAAACAGTACCTTCTCCAAGAGGCTACAGTTAGTCTCTTTGGGTATGTCTACACTACGGGATTATTCCGATTTTACATAAACCGGTTTTGTAAAACAGATTGTATAAAGTCGAGTGCACGCGGCCACACTAAGCACATTAATTCGGCGGTGTGCGTCCATGTACCGAGGCTAGCGTCGATTTCCGGAGCGTTGCACTGTGGGTAGCTATCCCGTAGCTATCCCATAGTTCCCGCAGTCTCCCCTGCCCATTGGAATTCTGGGTTGAGATCCCAATGCAAAAACAGTGTCGCGGGTGATTCTGGGTAAATGTCATTACTCAATCCTTCCTCCGTGAAAGCAACGGCAGACAATCATTTCGTGCCCTTTTTCCCTGGATTGGGAGCTCAGCCAAGAATGCAAATACTTTTCGGAGACTGCAGGGACTGTGGGATAGCTGGAGTCCTCAGTACCCCCTCCGTCCCTCCATGAGCGTCCATTTGATTCTTTGGCTTTCCGTTACACTTGTCACACAGCACTGTGCTGTAACCTCTGTCTATCATAGTCTGGAGATTTTTTCAAATGCTTTGTCATTTCGTCTTCTGTAACGGAGCTCTGATAGAACAGATTTGTCTCCCCATACAGCGATCAGATCCAGTATTTCCCGTACGGTCCATGCTGGAGCTCTTTTTGGATTTGGGACTGCATCGCCACCCGTGCTGATCAGAGCTCCACGCTGGGCAAACAGGAAATGAAATTCAAAGGTTCGCGGGGCTTTTCCTGTCTACCTGGCCATTGCATCCGAGTTCAGATCGCTTTCCAGAGCGGTCACAATGGTGCACTGTGGGATACCACCGGGAGGCCGATACCGTCGATTTGCAGCCACACTAACCCTAATCCGACATGGCAATACCGATTTCAGCGCTACTCCTCTCGTCGGGGAGGAGTACAGAAATCGGTTTAAAGAGCCCTTTATATTGATATAAAGGGCCTCGTTGTGTGGACGGGTGCAGGGTTAAATCGGTTTAACGCTGCTAAATTCAGTTTAAACGTGTAGTGTAGACCAGGCCTTTGATTAGCACTTTAGCACATTAGCACTTTGATTTCCTCATTGGTTTAGTAGTGGTTACCTTAGCTTGATGAATCCTTCCTCCCCACCCCCATATAGATCGTAACTCTGTCCTCTGGGTCCTAGCTCATACCAATTAAAACAAAAAAGAAAAATCTACAGTGAGGGCTAAACAAAGTTTAGAAGGTGTCAATATCTCCTTTTGATTAGGTACTGATCTTATAATGTAATCATAGATTATGCTAAATCAGCCTTATGGCCTTGTTTGATATTTATTATGCCATTTATGACTGGCAGACATATTCTCAGGATAATCTTTAGTGTCTCTCAGAAATTTATTTAGATTATCTCCTGGGATGATGCCATTGTTTTCAAATTCTCATTAGTCAAAGTATTCTCTTTTTCCATCCAGGTTTATATTTTAGTAATAACTTTAAAGATAGATTTGACCTTCTCATTTAAAAATCATTCTGACAAGTGAAATCTCTATCATATTTAGCCCTTTGGACTTCAAAGACAGTCATAGCAATTTTTTCTTCCTTATAAAACAAACCAAGCACATTAGGTCCTAGAGGAACCTGCCATGTAAAATATTTAATCATCCCATTGTACTTTTTGTCTCTGTGAGCTTTGATTTCTCATTCACCTTTCCTCCCTAATGAGTGGATTTTTTTAAAAGGGTCCTTTTCAAGAGAGGATTTTCTCTCTCCTCCCTGACAAACACTGTGCCCCATTGGAGATGGGTGTAACCTGCTTGCTGTGGCACTCTGTCCCCCTCTAGTGGCAGCTAGACCAGCGGTCTCCAACCTTTTTATGTCCAAGATCACTTTTTGAATTTAAGGGCAACCTAGGATCTACCCCTTCCTGAGGCCTCGCCCCTTCCCCAAAGCTGTGCCCCACAAACTCATCCCCCTTCTTTTTTTCTCTCACTCGCTCTCCCCCGCCCTCATTCACTTTCACGGGGCTGGGTAGGGGGTTGAGGTTCGGGAGGGGGTGAAGGCTCTGGGCTGGGGCTGAGGGGTTTGCAGTGTGGGAGGGGGCTCTTGGCTGAGCCTGGGGCAGGGGGTTGGGGTGCAGGAGGGGGTGAGGGGTGCAAACTCTGTTTGGGAGTTTGGGTGCAGGAGGGGGCTCTGGACTGGGGCAGGGGTACAGGAGGGGGTTTGGGCTGCAGGCTCTGGGCTGGGGCCAAGGGGTTCGCAGTGTGAGAGGGGGCTCTGGGCTGAGCTGGCTGCAGGAGGGGGTGAGGGGTGCAAGCTCTGTGAGGGAGTTTGGGTGCAAGTTTGAAACACACATGGAAGGAAGCAGTACAAATGTCTTTCATACAAATCCTTAATTAGGAAATGGGAATAAGTTTGAAGAGAGAGGATCAAATGTTTCAGGCCAAATTCCTTACAGATGCCAGTAAGGAATAAATATAAAGACAGCTGGATCTGGCTTGCCATGTTCCTTCCTTCCATAAAGTGTGGAGCAAAGATATGCTTGATTATCTCACTCTAACCTGATAGTTACCCGACTGTGAAACTTCTTGGATTATTCGTGGAATGGGGCTTGATTCAACCAACGTTAAAATTAGTTAAATTATTTTTAAACAACTGCCCGGTCCAGATGTTAGAACCACAGAGTTATCGGAAGACAGCTATGCTTTCTGCCTTTTAAGAGAGGAGCCAGATATACAGTCTTCAGTGAAGCACATTGGAGTGCTAATGAGCCTTGTTTGACTGACAATCCTCTTCTCCTCAGGAAAGAGGAGGCTCTTTAATCTGTGAAGATTCCCTGACTTGCAGAGATGGAGGCTTCAAACCAAGTGTGTTTTGGGAATGGAGTTTTTTCTTTAAACAGTCAGCAGCAATATACTGTAGAAGATTATTCAGTGTAGGCAGATTTTTCAAGGTTTTAGTTTTCAGATCAAATCTAAAACAGCTGCTTAGATGCATTGCTAGGGGGAGAAAAACTTTCAGTTTTACTAGATGTCAGGAGGGAATGGTGTGTGTTGTTTTTTTACAAAGAGATTTACCACATTTTTAAATCCTGACTTGACCTAAATGAGAACAATCCCTGATATCTTCTATGAAACTACATGAATTCTGGGTTAACAAACTTTGCTATGCATGAGTTTCAAGACCATCTGAGGTAAAATTTCAGTACATGCCACCCCCGAGGCCAGAGAACATGTATTGTGGAGTGGAGGGGTGGCAGATGGAGCACTGACCAGCAGAGCTGGAGGATCCCCTTCTCCTGGGACTTGTGGTGGGAGGTGCTGGCAAGGGGCTGTGGGCAGAGGGCTCTGGGTCAGGAGTCAGGGGAGTGGGGGACGCGGGGTTCTCCTGCAGAGGGGGGATGGAGTGGAGGAAGAGCAGATCATAGGGTGAGGTGGGTTTCACGCTGTCTGCAGTGGTTCATGACCATGCGTGCCAACTGGTTGTATGTTCTGTAATTAGATTTCACCAACCCAGTAACAAATAGGAACTTCTGAAGCACTATCCTGGTCTTACCCCATGGAGTTACAGACAGTCCCCTTGTGCATGCCAGTCTATCTTGCCACCCAGGCCACCTGGACTGAGTTGTAGTTGGTTGCCATATACCAAAGATCACAAAAGATTCCAGTTCCAAGAGACCAGTCACTTATACCAGGTCAGTTTGTACCTCAGATTTCACACTAAAGACAATGGTTGTAGCCAATCCTATAGTTAACTAAGGACTTATTAACTAGGAAAAAGAAATGGGCTATTTACAGGTTAAAGCAGGCAACATATACACACGAATGAAGTAGTCTATTATTCCAAAAGGTGACGGAGTTGTAGTAATCTGTCAGCACTGAATGTCTTTGAGGGCTAACCCAGGTTGACCCTTGGGATCTCTGCTTCTCTTTGCTAGCTCCAGCCCTGAGAGCTACCTGTATTTCCTTCTTCCAGAATTCACACTGACGGGATGAGCTTCCTTGCATGTCGCACCTTCACAGATCTGAGGGGGCCCTTTAACTCAGTCTTTGCATCATGATGTTTCACAATGGCCCACTTAGTTTTGATAATCCTTTGTGATGGGGTGGGGAACACTCCTGCCTGGGTTCGCAAGTTCAGAGCAGGCATTTTTACAGTTATGAAGCATTTTATAGAGTCTAAACTCATATTTACAATTCTAACACCTATTGTGAACAATACTAACATACAGGTGAGCTGGTTTGGTTTCCAGCTATAAATTTGTCAGTGCTTTGCTGACGCCTATAGCCCTGGCAAGAGCTGGCATCTGGTCTACCAGTGTCACAGTGGAGCTTCGGTCTGTTTTCTGGCTGAGGTTGCTCCTGGGCTTGTGGGGGCTCCCCTGAGCCACTGAGGTCCAGAGACTGTGAAAGGGAGGGGGATTGGGGAAGCAGACTTCTCTGGCTCTCTGACATACTCGTGTGCATACACACGCCCACCCCCACCACAGGGGAGGGATACCCAGCTAGCTAAATTTAGAGATGTTGGGGAGAGCAGTGGCAGTGGGTGTCTGGAAAGGTGCATGGGGTTTGGGGATAGTGGGTGTCTGCAAGGGAGTTTATGTGAGAGGTGTGGGGCGATGCTGGGTACCTGCAGGAAGTGAGGAGGCAGGGGCACCCCAGTTCTTTCCCCCCCCATCCCCACACCTCTCTCACCCTGCCCAGCCCCCCTACCTCTTGCTGGCCAAGTCCAATGAGATGGGAGGCTCCACTGTAACTGAAGAGGAAGAATTGAGAAGGAATATATCAAGACAGTTAGTTTTTTAAAACTACTTTAATTATATTAATCCTAGTTGAAAACTTAAGGCCAACATTTTCCAATCAGGGTGTCTAATGTTATATTGCGGAATCTAGGTAGAAATGGTTTGATTTTTAGAGGTGTCGGTCCCCATCTTGCAATGGGAGGCACAGATGAAAATTGGGCCACTCTTAGGGCTTACCTACACATGTGGTGGTGCAGCTGAACCGATGTAGCTGTGCTGCTGTAGCACTTTAGTGAAGACGCTACCTTAACTGACTGGAGAGCTTCTCTTGGGCTAGGGTGATTTAGGGAGTCGAGACAGGGTATTCTGGAGGGAAAAGCTAGGACTAGCGCAGTTCTGTCAGAAAGTGTAGGCTGAAGTTTACATTGTAGTGGTGTTTCTGTAGCCAAAGCCCAGAAATGGAGGGGATTTGGACTGACTAGTCCATGTGTTCTGTTGAGGACAAAGTAGAGACTTCAGTCCTGGGAGATTCATTTTAGGTGCTGGAGTTAGACTGTTGTGGGCACTGTCTTCAAATTAAAATTTTAAAATGAATGGCCGGCATTTTCAAAGGGCAGTTACTAGAGTGAGGTATAGTGCATGAACAGTCATGCCACTTCCCCACAGTGTTCTGCCAGAGTATTACAGATCCACACTATTTCACTCCTGCTCCTCATGTCCTGGATCTCTGCTGCTCAAGATTGTCTAGTTGTGTGGAGGCTTTGTGGTATCAACAAATATTCACTAGGGAAGATGAAAAGACTACAGACTTACTTCCACTTCTGATCATATCAAAATTTCAACCTATGTCTCCAGAATGCAGGGAAACTACTCTGTCATTTTACCTCATGAATAAATTTAATTTTGTGGTTTGCTGAAGAGTGCACATTCAGTACTGGCATCCAACAGAATAAGCTGCTTTTTTGTAATCATGTGTGTTTGTTTCCCCTCTGTTGTAGACATGCACAGTATAATTAGAATTGATTAATACTATCACTGCACTCCTATAGCATTTCAGAAACTAAACCAGCTCTGGGTATTTGTATTTCATAAAGAAAAGCATCAGCAAGTATCCTTTGGAATAGTCTCAAGCTTTGTTCCGGTAGCTCGTTTACTCAAGCAAATTCTAATAAAAACATGCACGACTGACTGAAATGAGCTATTCCTGATCATTTATTCAAAGGATCTCTTCCAACAAGTCTAAAGTAGGAGGCAATAAGTGCACTGCAGTGTGTCTGCATTTGACATGTTTTTTTTTTAGCACAGAGTTGGTACCCATAATGCCTATTTCTATCCAGCCTGACAGTTACTTTGACAGCTCCAAAGATGCTCATTTAACTTCTACCAGGACCAGTTGTTTCAGGTTTGAGTACATGAGAACAAAAATTCAGTCTTTAGGATGATTAGATTGCTCAGTTGGTTACTGCTTTTCTGTTAAGCAGAGCTGGGTGAAGAATGGTAAATCTGTTTTCTGCGGAGGATTTTGAGATTTTTTAAAAATTTGACCAAAAATGTTGAAATTCTCTGTGAAACAACTGCACATAGCCAAGCAGGGCACCAGGTGGAGAGCCCAAGCTCCAGAGCAATCTGCCCAGCATTCTGCCAAGGAACTGCAAGCCTGGGAGCTGTAACTTCCTGGCTCCTGGTTTGCCCAGCAATCAGGCTACTGAAGAGCTGGAAGCCCTGGGTCCCTGGGAGTCCATCAAGCTCACAAGAAACCATGAGAACCTTGCCTAATGCTTTGGCAGAATTTTGTTGAAATTGACATGGTCCTTTGGAATGTTTCTGTTTTGGTAAATCTGGTGGGGGAAAAATGCTAAATGTTAATTTTTTTGACCAGCTCCACTCTTAACCGCATGTAACATCAGGTAATACCATCACTCCAAACCCTAATCCCTCATTTTAGTTGCTGCTCTTTGGAACTACAGAAATATTTCTTTCAATTTTTTTCTGTCACTTCTGAAATGTGCTGCTACTTGTTAGAAATTGCTATATAACTAATGGAAACAGTGACAGCAGTTGAAGTTGCTTGATGGCTGGCCATTATTCCATGATAAAAAAAAGTCAACAGTCAGAAACAATCTTCTTCAAAAGTCTGTGCTTAAATGGATCTTGGTAGATCAGATTACATTTGTCTGATTGACTGAGTTGCATAACATGGCTGAAATGGTCACTTAGTGTAGTCTAAATGCGGCATCTCACTAATGGTGTTGAGCAGTTCTCATTCAATATCATCAGCATCCATTAGCGGAAATGATTTCATTTACTTCAGTCACTTGGTTTAATAGAAATAATATTGCTGGCAGGAAATGTTATAATATTAATGTCTCTTGCAGTGGCAATACAATATTTTAGTTGCACCTTGACATTTCTTTGTCTATAAATGCATTAACATTTAAATAGTGGCAGCACCAAGAGGCCATAGTCCTAGGATAACATTGTTTTCTTAAGTCAATTTTAGGGCTTATGAAAGGTGCCAGATTGACTGAACTGCAAGCTGAAATCCTATCTCTGAGACAGATGCCATAATGGCAGTGGATGTTTCCCTACACTTTCCTGGCCTATCAGCTTCACACCGGTCCTGGAAAGACCACATGGGTGAAAGGTTAATTAGATCCATGAGCTCATTCATGTCTTACTGTGTCTGCTGGGGTTTCCAGCAAGGATGCTAACTGAAACCAACTATAGCCTATTTCTGTCCCATTGTGTAGCTTAGATAAGAGGCTGGGTATTGTCTAAACGTAGGTTTCAAAATTGTAAGCATATAATTTTAAAAAAATTATTTGATCTAATATTTAAATAGCATTGCTTGAAGAGATTGTCAGGTGTGTATTATTCAGATGTGTGTCTTAAAACCTGACTCTGGCTTTGAACCTGGTGTGTATGATCTGTATGTTTGTGCACACTCCAGTGTGTCAATCCGTTACCACAATTAGTGATAATGGAAGGCTAATCATATTTTACTTGCCTATCAAAACAAATTCCTCTCCCAGATAAATTCTGAAAGGCAGCCAGACCTCCTGGCTTTCACTAGAACTAATTCTTCAATAGGAGGAGCATCACAGAGTTCAGCAGGGCAAGGATGGTATTCAGGATAGTGAAGTAAGTTGCGCTTTGTGAATGGTCCATGCTAACTACCTTATACTGTGGTAGTTAACCATAGGGAAAGCTCTCTGAACAAACTTCTGTGTGGGCTAAGCTAATGCTCTCTTGCAAGAAGTGCCATGGGAACTTTAGTGACCACACTGGGTAAGACTTTGATTTTACCTCTTATCCCAAAAACAGCACCTTCACCTGTTTAGTGTGTGTTCTAACACCATGCTGGACACTGATTCATTACTGGCTCAGAGGCTTAACCACCAGCACCACTCCTTTGGTACTCTGGAAGTTCTTCAGATGCCTCCTATGAAGTCAGGCACAATCCTCCCTAGACCTGGAGAGCTGGAAAAGAGTACGGCCTACTGGGGCATGGCTGCAGGCCATCATGTACAAGATTAGGCAGATCTCTCTTAACTGACAAGTACAGTAACTCCTCACTTAAAGTCATCCTGGTTAATGTTGTTTTGTTGCTGATCAGTTAGGGAACATGCTCGTTTAAAGTTGTGCAATGCTCCCTTCTAACGTCGTTTGGCAGCCGCCTGCTTTGTCCACTGTTTGCAGGAAGAGCAACCCGGTGGAGCTAGCTGGTGGGTGGTTAGAACCAGGGTGGACCGGCAGCCCCCCTATCAGCTCCCCCTATCAGCTCCCTACTCCCCTAAGTTCCCTGTGCAGCAGCTGCCCAGCAGGCTAGCGATTGCAGCTGTCCCTCCCCCCACTGCCTTGGAGCTGCTCCCCAAGCCTCCTCCTTGCTGGGAGGAGAGGGGGAAGGGGAAGAAGAGGGGAGCTAATGTCAGGGTGTCCCCATCCCCCCTGCTCCTGCACCCCACTTACCCTATCTTCCATAGAGCAGGGGACACACACAGCTGGGAGCTTCCAGGCAGCAGCAGCTGCTATCCTGTCTCAGCTTGCTGATCTAATTAACAAGGCAATGTATTTCTGACTCCACTCTTTATACTTAAAGGGGAAAAGCACATCTCTCTCTCTCGCTCTCACACACACAGTGTTTGTCTCTGTCTCTGTCTGCCCTCCCTCCTTTCCTGCTGACTTGTAGAGTGTGAGAGTTAACCCTTGAGGGCTCAGCCAATTGCTAGTTCATCATTTAGCAGTAAGGCATTCCCTGGAAAATATCCCACCCTCTGACTTCTCCACCTCAACTAAGCTTCACAATGAAAACTTATACTGTGTGTGTGTGTTTTATTTATATATATATAAATAAAATATATATATAGTCTTTTGTCTGGTGAAAAAAAATTCCCTGGAACCTAACCCCCTCATTTACATTAATTCTTATGGGGAAATTGGATTCACTTAACATCGTTTCGCTTAAAGTCTCATTTTTCAGGAACATAACTACAATGTTAAGTGAGGAATTACTGTATCATGGCATATTTTGAATGTTTAGGATAAAGATAACCACAGCCATTTCCATATGCAGAGGAACTAGAGGCAGGGAGAGGAGAGAGAAATTGCAGGTAGGAATTGGAATACTTAGGACCAAATTTTCAGAGCCCTTCAACCTGGCCAATGAAATTTCCCACAGAGGTTTTTTGCACCATTTGCCCAGCTACCCAATTGTGCATGCAAAATATTCATTTATATATGCAAATACAGGTGGCAGTGCTTGTAGTTCTGGCATCCATGACTAAAAAGGTGACCTGAAAACAGGCCCAGCTTTCAGTCAGAAATTGCTTACCTCGTGTGCGCATGTGTTGGTGCGCAAATCTGGGGTTCTTATGCACACTATCTAGGTGGTAAAATGAGAGGGCCACATAGTCCATCTCAGGGAAGATGTTTGGAAAAAAATGTTCTACTGGAGAAGGCCCTACTGTCCAGCTTGTCAGTTGTGTGCATTTTTACAATACAATACAATAAATGTTAATGGAGAGGAAGTGGCGGGGGGGGAGGGGTGGGCATGAAATTGCACAGCCCTTCATCACGAAAGCATTTGGATTACAAGAAATGATAATTGGTTACTAAAAAAGCCTCCCAAATTAACGTGACAGTATGGTTAATAGGAAATTTGCTAAAAATAATGCTCCGCCTATGTCAGCTGCTGAATAAGAAAGAGTTGATTAAGGGGGAAAAGAGCTTTTTTAGCCTGTGTGTACAAACAACAGCAGTTTGTAGCAAAAGACATTGATTAAATATTAAGGGCTCTATCCAGCAGAAAATATTCACCACTTTCGAGGCTACATCAGGCTGCAAATGTTCCAAATGTTGGCTTCACCGCAGGATTGGCAGTGCTGGAGACTGGTCAGCTGCTCTGTAAAGCTTGCAAATTTGTTGTGAAGAAGGGGTATTGCTGAACTGCTAGGGTTGGAAGATAGTTAATGTGATAAATTCCCTATTCTCAGTAGGTCTACCACACCTTTTACGAATGAATACCCTAAAGATGGACCCAGCTCTGTTGCCTCATTATGGGGGGAGGAAGAAGAATATTTAAGCTGTCAGAGCTGCCTTCCTTGAAGTTGGGAGTTTCTTCAGTTCTGCAAATCCTAACCTATTGCTGGTTTTGTTTTGTTTTTTGTTTGGTGTGAGGAATCTTAATTCTAATGAACTTGCTTCTGCTGTTTGGCTGACAGCTCAGCCTGCATGGGATCTAGCTGTGTGGTCCCTTTGGTATTTTCCCATTTACCTACAGGTAAAACCCTGCCTCCTCACATCATTTAACTACACGCAGCTAGTGTCTTGATATTTGGTCTGTCTGAAGCTCATTAAAGAGTGGGAGAGACTCCGTTTACCTGAGAGAGGAGACTTGCTCATCATAACTATACAAAGCCATTTGAAGGGGTCGGATTTGGGGATAAACCCTGTATTTTATACCTTTCATTTTTCTATAATCACACCAATCATGTTGCACAGCATAGCACTATGCTATTATGATGCTGTCATTTTAAAAACATTTTGAATAGACTCATATGTAGCAAGTTCAGCAGAGGAGGGCTAAAAATAGTCAGTCTGGTGGTAAGAGTATATTGGTATCTTCTGCTTTGAGGAGGAGAAAAAGGGTATTCTTGCTATCTTTTCTGGTAAGTGCTTTTCAGGTATGCCTTTGAGATTGGGGAACAGGAAGGGGAAAAAGCTTGAGACAGGTCTATATAAACAAGCTCATAATGCTTTTGTACTTTAAATCACTTTTAAATATAAATATTTATAGTCATATAGCCTTCTGGATTGTTGCATATGCCATACAGCAATTTGTTAATGGGGATTAACTGAACTCCAGGAGAACAATTCTTAAATGAGGATATCTGAACAGGATGTCCGAATCCTGTTTTTGCCTAAACATATTGTCACTTTGGTACATGAATGGGCATCTTACATGCCTAAATCCTGATTTGAGTGTCCAGATTGGGGGCTGGGATATCTTAAGACACCTATGTAAGAAGAGTAAGCCCCCAGTCTTTACTTGGTAGAACTTGTTCTCTTTAAATCAGACTATTTCTGACAAGTCTGTAGCATTGTAATCCTGTTATTAGATGAGTTATGATCATAATAGAGCCCAGATTTCCAGTTTGACTGTTGGTCCTGTCATATTACATTAATAACTCACATTCAGGTGGATAATTATAATATTCTTCAGTTGTAGGTAGTTTCCTCAAATTTCATTTTTAAGTATTATAGCTTTAGCTGTCTGTCACTTACTTCCACTATCAATGCAAACTGGAAATTATGTAAATTAACATTTAGAAAACAGGTGTATCCAGTAATGTCTGTGCTAGTAGTGGAATTGAAGGCCCTTCAGCCCTGGTCTACACTGACAGGGGTGTTGACCTAAGATACGCAACTTCAGCTACACGAGTAGCATAGCTGAAGTCGGCATATCTTAAGTCGACTTACCTTGCCGTGAGGATGGCGGCAAGTTGACTGCTGCCACTCCCCCGTCGACTCCGCTTCTGCCTCTCGCGAGCTGGAGTTCCGGAGTCGACAGAGCGCGTTCGGGGATTGATTTATCTGCGTCTAGATGAGACGCGATAAATCAATCCTCGATAGATTGATCTCTACCCGCCGATCTGGTGGGTAGTGAAGACCTGCCCTTAGACTCTTTTATGGAGTCCTCCTGGAAAATCTAAATTCTAATAATGCTTTAGCATCTGTCTTCAGTTGACTCAAAGTCTCAACCTGCTTTGCATTGATCAACTCCCTTATCTCCTTCATATAAGCAAGACTATTTGGTTTCCAGCTCTAGCTATGTATGAAATATGTGGGCAACTAAGCCTAATTGCACTTTCTACACAGTCTTGTCCTGTGACATCTAAATCAAAGGCTAAGTGTTTTGCCCCTTTGAGGAGAAGGAGGTCCTGGAGTTGTGGCAGCTCTTCTTCCCCGCTCCTCCAGGAGAGGAATACCTTTAGAGACCACCCCTTAGTGTCAATGCTATAGCTGCTGCTGCTCACCCTACCTGCAGGAAGAGCGTGGGGCCTAGAAACTCCTCAAACTCCTCCTCCTCTTTTCACTTCAGATTCCTCTGCCTGGTGAGTCCTCAATTCATCAGCCAATGAAGAGGCATGGGAGAGCACTGCTCCCCTAGGCCAAGAGGTAAGAAGAGGATAGAGTGGTCTCCTGTTTTTTAGCTGGATTGCTTCCCGCTGCTCCCACTGTCCCCTTTGCACCTGTATGTAAGACCAAACTCCAAAGATTGATCAGACATGGAACACGACAGTTAATCAAACTGATAAACAATGCAGGTAGAAGAATCATTTGCACCCAACATCCTGTGTAAATAAAATTGTGGAGTGGGACTCATAATTATTTAAAGGAGTCACTGAAAAAAACTGTAGCCTTCATGCATAGAGGCTAAGTAGTAAATAAAGACACATTTCTGAGTGCAGGTACTATATTGAATAGAGAGGTGGTATAAAGGATATCTACAGGTTATGGATTCTGCATAATGGGGTTCTGATCTCAGTCATAGCTTCTACAAACTAACATATAACATACACAGTAAATATGTGACTGCAAACATTAAAGGAATGAAGTAAACCCAAGGTCCCTCCTGAAAACAGCAATTTCAGTAAATGTCTACTATAAATTTAAAAATTAAAGAAGTCTCATCTAAATGATGAAATAGTTAGATCTAACATTAGGATAGTATGGAATTGCATATGAAATTGAGCATAACTCAAAAGGAATTTTTGTATAAGAGCCACATTTGACTGACTAATGTCCAGCTGTATCTTTTTATATTAGGCTTTATTTCTTGGAGTATATAGCTATCTCAAATCTAATTTACTACACTGAGTATATGCTCACCAAACCAATTCAATGTTATTCTAACCCAGTTCATTTGTTACATGCTGATGCATTTTTCAGTTCAGCCAAGTGTGCAGTAATAAGAACTGGCAGTCTTTTTTTTAAATAAATAAATTAAAATTTGTAAATGCTCTTTTACATACTTGAACCAATATATTTACTGTCATTCTTTTTTACAAATTGATACATTTCCATTACAGTCATATCATTACCCCTGCTTAAAGCATTTCTGATCTAATCCCAGTATTTTAAAAATGATTTGGCTATGACAGTTGTGATGTTCTGACTCTGTGGATATTTGTTCACCCATATTATTTCACTGCACATCAGCACATATTGTACCATATTAGTTTAACCATCCAACATAATAAGATTTGTCTTGTTTCAAACAGAAAAGCATTTATAGACATTAAGAGAATGTAGTAAGCTTCTTGACTATCATAGCTATGTACAGTATCTAGCTCAAAGTCGCCCATGGAGCTTTATGAAGCTCCCCCCAGAACTCTTGATAGTGTGGGCAGTTCAGGCATGTGTTTCCTGGGACTATCATGTTTTCTTGGAAGGAGGCTTGGACTATACCCTACCGAGTTGCCATATCTGAAAATCAAGCTAATGACAGTGAGTTTAAAGGAACTTGTGTCCCCTACAGTAGTACTACAGAGTCAAGTCTTTGCCCTGCTGACTGACTATTATCCGTCCAGGGAAAAATTTGTCCCTGACTCAAAGATGCAAACTCCTTCTAGCCTACAGCTACATTTTGGTATGGAGGCAGTCAGCGAGAGGGGCTAAGCAGTTCAGAAATGACCTTTCACACTGCCACCTGGAAATAACAACAAACTGGCAATATTTTGCATTTACATAGCACTCTAAATCCAAAGATCTCAAAACCAGTTTACAAATCTTAATATGAAGCTGCACAACACCACTTTGAGGCATGCAAGTATTATTCCCTTTATACATAGGGGAAAACGAGACACAGAAATTAAGTGACTTGCCAAAAATTATACAGAGGTTCTGTGGCAAAGTAAGAAGTACAACTTAGTTTTCTAGTTTTCTAAGAATAGAACTTGAATCTGAGTCGTGTTGCATAGCCCTGCAACAATCCTTGCCTGGCAACTGAGGAAGAGGATTGTCCCTTGTACCAGCAGTCAGGGCTCTACAGCATATATCAGAAGTGGGGGAAGGGTTCTGCTCCTGAGAAGAAAGGGATTACAAAGGGAATGATCTGAAATGCTTTGCAGTTCCTTGATGTGGAGCTTGAAGATTTTCTCTTTGAGTTGCCATGGCAGCCCGGTAGCCCTGCTGCCACTATGCCAGCATTCTCCTTAGGACTTGCGTGGCCTAAAAGGTGGTAGACATGATGACGGGGGGAATCTGTCAAAGTTATGGTTCCCTTTCTCAGATCTGAAATATCCATTTCTGGGAGGCCACTCACCACTCTATTGATTTTTGCATGCCATTGAGTGCCCCCAACTCCCACTGTGGTCAAAGGGTGTTGAGGCCACTCAGCAACCTGTAGGAGACAACCTTCACATTCAAGAGTCAGGCCGACGAGGACCCTACAAAATCAGAATAAGTTGATACTAAAAATAGAATCAAGCCCTCTTTCTTATTTTTATAACACTCAAATTAAACTGCTTTTGTGACCTGGTGCTGGGATTTTAGCTTTCGTTTATGCATATTGTATGAAATTCACCACTGTGCATAGGGCCATCATGAGTATAGCCCTGCAAATCGGCAGGTATCCGCTTCATCATGGATGCAGATATCCAGGGACCATTTTTGTGGATATTGGATCGGATGTAGATACAGTTGCGCAGGCCTCTACTCACCCGCTCACCGCCCCGCTTCCTGTTGAGCAGCTTGGGCCCCTCGGGCAACACCAGCGTCCCCACCCTTTCCCGGCCCAGCACACTGGTTGCACTTCCAGTCCTGGGCCTGGGCTGTTGGCAACTGGGTAGCAGGGCCCACCCCCGGCCAAGGGAATTGGAGCAGGCAGGGCCCTGGCGCCCCACCTCTCCGCCCCACTGTGATGCAACACACACTGCTGCTTCTATGTGCCAGGGCTCGTGAGCCCCCAGGAGCAGCATGTGATGCGATGCCCCTTCCCCATAGTCCTCCCCCTCTGCACCGCTCCTTCTTCTCAAGACCCCACCCTCGTGCTGCCTCTTCCCTGCAAGACCACCCCCTCCCCAGTCGCTTCCCCCCCTCCCCTGTTGCTAGCCCGTGTGAGATGGTTTGCTTCTGCAGGTGTGGATGTGGATACAAGTAAAAGACAGCTAGTGGATTGCTGGTTGGATCGTGGATTGATCCTAGCAGATGCAGATCAGATGTGGACCCACATTTTTGTATCTGTGCAGGGCTCTAATCATGAGGCCTATGCATCACTTATGTCTCCTTAAGACCTATTTTGAATGCTTGAGAAAAACAATATAGACTTGGTTTATCTGAACTACCTTTGTTTCAAACACATAGTGGCTGCACTGTCTTTTGGGTGTCTTCCTTTAATGCAGATGACATTTTTGGGCACTTCTTATCTTCAATCAGTAATGTTCAAGGAAACATCTAGCCTGCTGATTATTTTCTTTGTGATTTATTTAGGAGAAGGTTGAAAAGGGATGAAAGTGTTTCTCTGATTCCTTACAGGTGTGCAATGGTTTAGAACAGCCAAGGAAACAACAACGTTCTGACCTAAATGGACCAATTGACAACAATAATGCTCCAGAGGTAAGCACCTTAGGCCCTATTCTCCCTCCTCCCCCCAAATTTCTCCCCACCATGGGCAGCAAATATTTCATTAAATGGGGAGGATAACCGAATCTCTCTCTCTCTCGCTCGCTCTCAAGTAAGAGCAGCTTCCATGACTGCATGGTTCTTGCGGCTCACAAAGCTTCCGTGAACCAGTGGCGGCAGCTGTCACTTTTTATAACAGCCCATTTTATAAACACAGTCCTAAAATGTTCAGGTGATATAAGGAGACTTCAGAAATTCTTGTTTTGGGGGCCATTGGAAAGTAAGGGCAGCATCAGAATGTGTCTGGTTTCCTCTCCATCTCTTTCTTGTGAGAAATTGCTGCATTTGGAGTCAAAGGATTGCTAAAATTCCTGTAGGAATAAGATCTCTTTGAATAATCCCTACCAACTGATCCACACATCACATCGTTCACAGCTGAAGGCCCAGCTGATTCACAACTTTACAAGTGGCCTCTGTGGTGAGCTGTGAATCTGCTCAGTCAGCTGTGAAAAAGATGCTGTGATAGACACCAGAGATGGGCTAGTGGCACTGAATAATGGAGCAAAGAAGGAGTCTAAAGAATGCAGTGAGGATGTGCTTGGGGCCAGGCATGATGACTTAAAATCTGAGGGGTCTGTTCTCTCACAAGTGCACAAGGGAGTTATGGTAGTAGTAGCCTGTAATGTAAATGAAGACTTGCACATACAAAAAGCCCTCTTCCATCACTGGAGAAATTAACCCCTGTATTGGAGACCTTAATGCTCAAACTGGTATAACATTGCCAGCAAGGGAGTCTATGAACTGAACTTCTTCTTCGAGTGATTGCTCCAATGCATTCCAGTTAGGTGTGCGCGCCGCGCGTGCACGGCTTCTCCGGAACTTTTTCCCGCAGGCGGGGCGGGCTGGCTGGCTGGGGGGGCGCGGCTATGGCGCTAAATATATACCCCAGCCGGCCCGTCCCTCTCTTCCTCTCTTTCCGCTTCGTGTGGGGGTGAGGTCCGGTGCTGCTCTCTGCCTCCACCACCCTAGCCTTCTTCACCTTTTTTTATATATATATAGTTTTTTGTTTTAGTGTTAGTTTTCTTATAGTTTCTTGTAGTATATTGTTCTAGATTAGTTAGTTTTTAAGGGGCTTCCCCCTTCCCCCTTTCCCCTCCCATCCCCTCCCATGCCCAGGGCACCGGATTCAAGCCCTGCTGCGTGTGCGCCCCTGCCCCAAAAGTGGAGACCCCGCGCCTCTCCGTTGCCTCGGAGAAGGAAGGCGCACCACCGAGGACCTATCTGTTCTGTTCTGCTTTAGCCACGGACGACACGCACGCAACAGGCTTACTTAAGCAGATACTTATGGCGCGGCCGCGCGCGGGCGGCCAGCACGCCCGCCGCACGGCACCCCTCTCGGGCACCGGCGCCGCAGCGCCACCCCGGGCGCACCGGGTCCGTCGCGCCCAGGCCCCGGCGCCCCAGACCGCGCACGCCACTCGGCCTCCGAAGGCCGCCCGAGGCCGCGACCCGCCAGTGCTATGCCCGCTAGCGCTGGCTCGAGCTGCGCCGGCCGCCGCCGCCGCCGCCACCAGGCAGAAGGCCGCGCCTGGGCCGTTGACTCCCGCCGCCCGTCGTACGCCGGTCGTCCGCGCCCCGGTTGAGCCCGAGTTGAGCCCGCCGACCCCCGCCGCGGAGGCGCGAGCGCGACGAGCCGCTTCAGCAGCCGAGAGCTCGTAGAGCCGGCCGGCACGGCCCCGGGCCGGCGGTCCCGGCCGGGTGGAAACGGCGGGGAAACCCGCGAGATGGTCCGACTCTGGACCACCGCACACGCGGCCGACGCGCCGCCCGCGCTCGCGCGCGCCCGCGCGCCGCGCTCCCGCCGATCGAGATCGCTCCCTCGCCACGCTCGCCCCGCATCGCCGCCATCCGCCGCCCGATCGGTCGCGATCCGGTCGTCCGGTCCGGTCGTCGCCGGTCGCCCCGACCGTCACGTCCGACCGTCGCGTCCGCCGGCGTCCGCGCCCCCGGCGACCGCGCGGCGCCACCCACCCGCCGCACCGGGCGCAGGCGCCCCGCCGCGGCGGCCGCCTCCGTCGCGGCGGCGGCGGTTCCCGTGGCGACCGCCGGGGCACGCGCGGTCCGGCTCCGACGGTCCTCCCCGGGGACGGACCGGGCCCGGGACGGCGCAGTCCGCCGCAGCCTCGCCCGGCGGCGCCCGCCGGCTCCCGCCCGCGGGCCGGCGCTGCCGGCCGCACGGCGCCTGCCCCGCGCGTGCCACGCGGCATACCGCCCAACAGCGGTGGGACCCCAGCCCAGGGGGGTCAGGGTTCCTGGGGCCGCCATGGGGCGCCGACGGCCGCCGCATCCGGCCGCTTCCCCCCCCCGCCGCGCCGCTCGGCGCGCCCGCGTCGCCCACCCGCGAGGGCCACCAGCCGCCGCCCTCGCTGCTCCCGCCCTGAGGACCCTGCCCCACCCCCCCCCTGGCTGGGGCCTGGCGCAGCCCCCTCCCCCGGCCCCATCGCCCCCGATCGGCATGGAGGCGTCGCCTGGCCGGCCCCGGCGGTGGCTGCGACCACTTCTAGACCCCTCCCCCCCGCTGGCGGGGCCTGGGGCTGGGATGCGGGTGAGGGGTGGCGGTGGCAGGGGTCCAGGGAGGTGTGGTCGGGGAGGATGAGGACCCCGCTCGGGACGAGGTGCGCACACGCACTGGCGCCGTGGCAAAACTTTTTAAAAGAACGCGCCAAACGCGGCGCCTCTGGCAAACACCGGCGGCCGCCCCCCGGCCACGAACGCGGCCCCCCCCCCACGGCGGCCGCAGCTACCGGGGCTTATCCATGCCAACGGACCCGGACGTGGACTCTGTGTCGGTCGCGCCGGACAAATCAGGGCGAGCCGGAGGCCAGCTAGGCCGGCGCCCCCGACGCTGAGGGCCGACCGCTAGCTGACGATGAGCCGCGCAAGCGGTCCTCTGGTCAGATAGCGTTTGAAGCATTGACCTCCTGGCTCTGGATACAACTTGGCATCACCCCTTCTTCTGGCCGACATCTTCCTCTCTGAGTTCCAGGCGGAGCTCGGTCCGCCTCTCGCGCTCAGGATTTCTAAGCGCGGGCGAGCGTCCTCGCATTCGACGCGGGCGGCGGCGCGTGCGGTGGCGCGCGGACAATCGGCGCTCGGATGGCGTGGTGACACCACATGGCTCACGGCTGGCCCTGCCTACTCTGCCACGCTGTGCGGAAAGACCTGCCAGCAGAAATACACCGCTTACCCCGAAAAAGACTGATTCGACGGCCCCGACAAGACTTGAAAAACTTGGGCGCCGCCTGCGCGAACTCTTCAGCGCGGCCGGCCCGCTCCGCAGCGGTCCTTCCGCCGCAGGCGGCCCGGGTCCGCCCCCGCAGTCCGTTCCAGTCCGGGCCGCTCTGAGCGTCAGCGGAAAAACGCCGGGGTGGCCAGCCTAACGTCCAAGCACAGTCCCAAGGCCTTCCAAGGGCCCTCCCCGCCAAGCCGCCAACCCCCCCCGGCGCCGCCCCTCATCTCTCTCCATCCTCCCCCCTTTGTTTTTTTTGGTCCGCCTCTCCTATTTTCTCCGCCTGGTCCTCCATCCCTGGTCAGCCGGATACTTGTTTCCTCCCTGTGTCATCCTCCCCTACTCCCTTCCGACACCCCCCTCCTCTCAGTCCCCTCTCCTTCCCCTGGACCCCCATTGTCTCTCCTCCTCCACCCATCTGCAAGCCTGCCCCAGACCAGACAGGGCCTCCATCTGTGCCATAGAGGGGTCGCATATCCCTAGGACCTATTTTCTTATCTCTGAGGGAATTCCTCCCCCTGATCTCTGGACCTCCAAAAGCCAAATTTCTGCTTCTGCCCAAATACCTCTTGGTCCCTCCTACCTGCTCATCCCACTCTCTGTCAAATTCGAGATTGGTTTGCCGCCCTCATCATGAAGGCTGGATCCGGGACATGCAGCGGTTTCCCCCTCGCCGCCTTCGGCTTGCTTCCATGTCGCCCGGACCACTACCACTCTTCGGTGTTCCACCCCGCCCGCCCGGCGCCAGTGCGTGCCGCCAGCAGCCAGCCGACGCAGGTGCAGCAGCCAGCCGCCATAGACCCTGTCAGGCCAGGGGCGCGCCTGGGTCCTAGGGCCTGCCGACAGCGACAGGTCGACTGAAACAGGGGGCGGCAGTCACGTGGGGCTTCCTTCAGCGACGGTGGCGATCAGCCTCGTCGTCTTGCCTGTCCCTGCCCGCGGCGGTCGCTCGACTTGCCCTGCTCGTGGCTTCGGGCTCATGGGCGCGCACTGGTCGCGCGGCCGCGACGGGGCCTCCGGCCATGGACTCGCGGTCTCCGGATGGCCTTGGCCTCACCTCGGCACTCGGTCCTCCTCATCCACGCGGGTCACCCACCCGCTCCTCGTCGCACTCCTCGCGCTCCACCCGCCGTGGCCGCACCGGGTCGGCGTCGCAGACGCCCTCCACGACCCACCTCCGTCGGTGGCAGTGCGGTACGCCCTCGCGCGCACCTCCCGCGCCCTCACATCGACCCTGTGGCCGGCTGACCGACCGCCACGAGCGCTCTCCGTCAGGCTTGGGCGTCTCCTCCGCCGCCGCACGCTCCAGTTCCCTCGCCTTCACCGTCTCGCCACACGCCCACGCCAACGCCTCAGCTCACATCACTCCGGCTCTCCTCGCCTTGTCACCATTGGCATGGCTCTGCTCGCCCCATCTACATCTCTCATGGACAACGCTCTAAGGCCGCCTGCACAACCGCTCCTTGACACTGTTCTGCAAGGCCGCTCTGCAAACAGCCTCCCCACACAAGTCACAACAGCTCACAGCCAGCTCTGCGGGGCGTGAACAAGTGGGCGGAGACTCTGGCGGGAGGGCCCCTTTCTTCCCACGACCCTCCTCCCTCCCGTGTCCCTCTCCCACGCTTTTCCTCTCAGTCCAGTCTTCCGCCCCCCCCTCAGCAGAGGTGAGCTCCCCTCACTCTGGTCCCTCCCCTCCTCCGAGGTTTCGGGCACCGTTTCAGTCTCCGCCTCTTTCCAGGCGGGTCGTCGGGCACGCCCTCTCTCTCTCGCAGGGCTTCGTCCGCTCTTCTCTCCCTCCACTCGGCCGCCGCCGTGTCTCAGCTCTGCTCTCCATCCCCTTCCTGGGATCCTCCTGGCCCATACTCGTTCGCTCTCCTGCTCGCGTCGCTCCTCTGCCGGAGCCCTCCAGCCCAGCCATTGAGCTCCCATGCCCATCTCGGGCTCGGCCCGGCCCCCATCACATTGGTACACCTCACCATGCCATTCCCTCTTCCTGTGGCGGACTCCATCACACAGACCCTCTCCTGCGCCACACCCCTCAGGACTTGGCCGCAGCAGAACAGCTCTCACTGCTCGAAAGTGTAGAGCCTTCAAGCTGCAGTCATTACGCAGGTCCATGGAGGTCCTGCAAAGTGAAGTGCTTCCCACCAGAGACTACTACCTTTTCCAGGTGGTCTGCACTGCCATCTGAAAATGGAAGAGTACCTTCAACCCTGTGTCTGGTTGGTTCCTTTCGGTTTTCCCATTGTCGACTGGCTGTTCCCTTCTCGGATCCGATGACCTCCCTTTCCTGAAGTGGTCCACCAGCTCCGCTTCCCGCTCTCGCGCCCTCCCGACCGCCCCCGTCCAACCCCCCCTGCCCCGGACCCCGCTCGTCTCCCCGGACTTGTTACGGTCTCCCGCCTCGTCTCTCCTCCTCTCCCTGTCCCCTGGCTCTCTACGGTGCCCCTCCTGTGCCCTGCCCCTCCTGGTCCTGTCTCCTTCGCCTACCTCCTATATCCCCGCTCCTCCCTCCGTCTCTCCTCCGGCTCCCCTCGCCTGCGGAGACCTCTCACTACCGCAAGGCCCACTCGAGCCTCCCTTCCTCCCCTTCCCCACCTCGCCCGAGCAACAGCCCCACCCCGCTTCCCTCTTCAGCGCTTCCCCGCAGCCCGCGCGACAAGGCTTTCTCTCACCTCCACCTGCTTCCGGGTCGCTTTCCTCGCCATCCTTTCCATCTGCCGCTTCACCACCCGGAGCAACATAGCGACAGCCGCTTCGGCGTCCGTGGGGCCGCACGCGCTGCTAGAGCGCCTCGGCCAATGGCGCAGCCGACTCACCGCTCATCACATCGCGCTCTCCTCCAGCTCAGCCAGCGTCTATCCAGCCATGCCAGCCTCAAGCCTCGGTCACAGCCACCGCAGGCGCCACGCAGTCCTCTCTATGCTCCATGTCCCCATCACCTGCGCTCGCTGCATGCCGTCTGGTCCACGCAACGCCCACTCCACTCCCAGCGGTCCGCTCGCTGCAGCGTGACCCGGCCTTCGGCTCCGCACAGCGTCTCACCAGAGCGGCGGTTCACACAGCTACCTCGGTCCGGGCCTCACCTAAAAGGTGTGCCACCCACCTGTTGTTGAACTCCTTTCCCACCGCCTAAGGTAACTGAAGCTTTTGGAGCCGCCTCCAAAGTGTTGAGAAATCCGGCCGGAGACCCACTGCGTGCGGAGCGCGGCGAGAAGTTGCTTGAGCCATTCGGGCCGGCCTGCAGAGCCGGGGGGAGAAGGGGCGCGGCCGCCTGAGCGGCCGGCTGGGGACGCCGGGCAACACACGGGAAAAAGTTCAGAACCCGCCGGGCGCCCGCGCCGCGGCCGCGCGCGCACAGTTAGACAACACCACTCGAAGGTTTCCATTGAGTAGTATTAAAGTAGCACCTAGGACCCCCAACTACGATAAGAGATTATGCTAGGCACTGTACCAATACAGAGAGGGTTCCAATATAGACCAAGACTCTAGTTTTGTTTAGTATTTTATTTTTTTAATTACAGACCCATGAAATTAATTAATGGTATTTTAAAACATTGTACTGTCTAAATAGCAGCCATGTAAACCATAAAGAGAAAATTAAATAGTTTTTTAAGAATTCAGTATAAAAATGGATCTTTCATTATATTAAATATAATGGAAGTTATCCTTTATGGTCTGAACTTGATTTTGCTGTTTTGATAGTTTTACAGTGCATTATTTTTACTTCCCAACAGACAAAGAAAGTGTCTTCGTTTCCAAGTTTTGTTGATGGTAAGTAAATTTCACTGTATTCTAAGGTTACAGCGGTATAAAACAATATACTAAAAAACCCACAAAAAATCCAAGATTTTGCAACTGTAAAGTTTGAGTAAGAAACAAGCATGATCTATTTATGCACAACATATACCTTATGTATAAGCCGGTAAAGTTCTCACCATGTTCTCAACAGAGCTTATATGCAGTGAATAATGTTCAAACCTATCCCTTCTTTAGGTTCGGCTTAACCGAGTTATCAGTAAAAAAACACAATGTAAATTTCAGCCTAAACTTTGTTCCCAAACTTGGCTGGTCCTTGAATTTTCTCTGCAGAACAAGTCAGTCCCAGACTGTAAGTCACTCTTCGTCTCACAAAGAGTCTATCTGGTCTCGTATCTTGGTTGGAGCTAATTGAATCCATGTGAGAGTTTGAATCGGAAGTAATGACACTGCTTCCATGCATGTTCAGACAGCTGATACAGGAAGGCTCAACACAGGAGGCTGCCATCTTTAAATATGCTGGTCAATTTAGTTTCATTATTCACATTGTTCCTATTAAATTAGGAAAAATGTCTAGCCTGATTCAGTAAAATATTTGTACATATGCCTAACTTTGAGTAGTCACACTGAAGTTATGTGCTTAAAGTTAGGCCTAAAGTTAGGCACATTAGGCTTAAGCACTTTGCTGAATGAAGGCTTTAGGTATCACTTTAATAACCAGCTTAAACACTGGCAAATGACGTTAATAGACTTTAAAACCAAAAGGGACCATAATGATGATCTAGTCTGACCTCATGTATAACACAAAATGTCAAGTGATTCCTGCATCCAACCCATGATGTCTGGTTGAGCTAGAACATCTCCCATAGAGTGAATGTCATCCACACAATCACTTTCTTGCATATCAATCATATTTTGATCACAGTGGGTACAAGGTTCATTTAGTTGAATCCTTTCTGTTTATCCTGATCTTTTCCAGACCAACAACCTTGATGATTTCTTTATTAAAAGATTATCTTTTACTGGAAAGAAAAAAAAATCAATACTCCTCCTCTCGTGAGTTTTGAGTTACAGAAGTAATAAATATATGATACAGGCAAGTCTCATCTTATGCTGGGGTTATGTTCCGCTGTCAGCATGTAAAGCGAGAATTGCGTATTGTCAAAATTACATTGAGTGTAATGGTGGGCAGAATTGCCCGCACTAGAGGCACAATATTAAAATTGTTATTTTTCTCTTTTGTTTTTGTTTTTTGTTTTTGCCGACCGCGCAAAGCTGAATTCGCACATTTTAAATGTGCGTAAGATGAGGCATGCCTGTGCTCACCTTTGCAGAAGACAAAAGGAACTACAGTTTTCAATTGTCAGAACAAACATGCATATTAAGGCCTGGTCCTAAAGGGTTAGATGCCCAGTTTAAATGCTGAAAGAGGAGCTCTTCAGGTTTTTATGTTGTTTTGATTAATTTCCCTGCAGATAGCTGAAATATCATCTCAAGCATGACTTGAGAGGATTTTACTTGTTAATTCTATTATGCTGACACATAGAGTTCTTTCCCCTGTAGATCATAGATCTTAAAGAATTCAATTTTTAAGACTAGTCCTTCCCCAAGAACAAGGTATTTTCATTTAGAAATATACACTTCTTGGGCAGACTTTTCCCAACTTCCTGATCTCACTGGCTTGAGCAGCAGCTTCTGTTTTCAGTAGCCTCCTTGAGAGACCTTGCAAATGGCAAGTTCAAAGGCTACCTGTGATGGTTCTCAGGATTATCCAGGGCTGTGAGGCAGCTCTCTAGCACCAGCTGTTCCCTTGAGGAAGCCTTGTCTGTGCCTGCCAGAGGTCAGCTCCCTGACATCCCCAGAAATAGGCAGCAAAAGTGCTCCCCTCTCAGCCCATGCAAGCTCTGCTGTTTCTCTGCAAGTTAGTGATAGGCACCCCTAACTCCCGAGCATCCCTCTGTAATGTCCAGCCCCTGATCCTCTGGACACTCACAGAAGTATTAGACCCACTGTTTGCAAAGGAACAGTATGCTGCAGTTTACTAGTTACACCTTGGACCACTGTGCCACTTAACACACAGCACTTAGAATTTTTGATAAATAAATGTGTAGGTGCATTCTCTAACAAAGAGCAGAGATATTGGAAACAAAGTGCTACCTGTAAAATAAAATCCTAGTAGAGCCGAAGCTTCCATTGTGAAGTACACAATACTAAATGTGCATATAACCCAACAGACATGTAAGTTTCTCTTGCCAATATGAAAGGAACATGTTGGTCACCTTCTGGTGACCTGCTTCAACTTACAGACCTTAAGAACATAATTTCCAGTAAAGATACATAACTCCTTTAAAGATGAGGCTTACATACATTTCATAATGGTTTAGATGACCAATGTGTTACTGGCTCTCAGGAGAACCCCTCACATGCCACCCGTTAGTGAATTATTGTGCATATAACTGATATAGGGGGTTCTCAGTAAAACTCTGAGCATCCCTTGTGCCCTCTGTCAGTTGGCATCAAGAGGTTCCTGAGTCATGTTACTGCCCCTTTACACAGATTGACTGCGGAAGGAACTTACATTTAACTCTTGGCATTTACTGGCTAACAAGCCCTAAATTGAGGTAAATGAAACACATTCCCTGCAGGCAGAAGAATCAAGAAGGAATGCTGGCACTTGGAAATAAACATTAATAGAATTGTGCAGTGGACAAGGGGAAAGGAGGAGAGGACAGAGAGACTGTAGAAATTAGATGCTAGAAAACTAAAATAAAACTTTACAGTGCTTCCATATGTAGTTAAAAACAATTTTTGGGGGGGAATTGTGAACATTTTGTTTTTTCTTTCTGTTTTAAAAGTTCACTGCTCTAGTGTTGAAAGCAGGGCCGCCCAGAGGGGGGGGGCAAGAGGGGCACTTTGCCCCAGGCCCCGCGTCCCGCAGGGGCCCCCACGAGTGTTTTCTGGGCCCCCTGCAGTTCCGGTTGAGCTCCCGCAGGCATGCCTGCGGCAGGTCCACCGGAGCCCGGGACGAGTGGACCTGCCGCAGGCAAGACTGCGGAGGGGGCGCTCGTCCCGCGGCTCGGCTGCACCTCCCACAGGCATGACTGCGGCAGGTCAAGCGGAGCCGCGGGACCACGGCACCCGCCGCAGTCACTCGTCCCGGGCTCCGGTCGACCTGCCGCAGGCATGCCTGCGGGAGCTCAACCGGAGCCAAATGCCGCCCCCCAGGTCTTCGGCGCGCTCGGGTCTAGAGCCGCCCCTGAGCGGGGGCCCCCCGCCGCCGAAGACCCCGGGCCCCCGGAATTCTCTGGGCGGCCCTGGTTGAAAGTGGGAATCCATACAGCTTTTAGGATAGCACGAAACACTTTTTTGTAAGTTTTAGTAAGATTTGTTTCCTCTGATTTTTTTCTTTAATAGCATAGCAAGAGAGAATGAACTGTCTATTGGGTTTTCACTGTCGTGTAGGTATGGTACAGTCACAAAAGTACATGGTACAGAAGGAGTTCATGTTGGCAAATCGGATCGCTCTCTGAATCCAAAGCCAAATTGCCCTGTGTTTTATTACTGCATTGGGTCCCCCAGACAAGGCACAGGACCCCATTGTGCTGGGCATAGTACTCACACATAATGAAAAGACAGTCCCTGCCATTAACCACTGAACATTTTCCTGTTTCTGCAGTGACCTCTGACAGAGGTACCACATTAGTGCACTAGCCTGCATCCAATTAACTATTTAGGGACACATTTTCAGCAGCACTCCTTAACTGGGGTAGCAGCCAGTATTTGCAGTTATATCCGTTTGCATATGCATAGTGTCGCACATGCAGTTACTTGTCTTGTGGGTGCAAACAGACCTTTTTGCAAGCACAATTAAGGGAGCCTGTTGAATATTTGGTCTGCTATTATTAGATTTGCATTGGTAACAGATTCCTTCTCTTGAATTCAGCTGATTTTTCATGGAATAGCTCATGCCTTTAAGTGAGGTATTGTTGTGTTTTGAGGGTTTTTTTTTAAATGTTTATGTTTACTGCTAAAAGAGCCTCATTCTATATGACACTTGTACCCTACAGCAAAGAAATGGTATTGCTAAATGTTACATTGCCAAAATAAAAACCCAGGACATCAAATGCCTTTTTAAAGAGATACTGTGTAAACTTAAAATCATATATATATATTTAAAGAAATAACTGTTTTATCAGCAACATCACGAGGCAGCATAAAATTCCAACCTATTTTCAAAATAAATTTGTCTTTCTCCAGTTTTGCAGTGTATTCTTTTCCCATTCCTTGCCTTCACTGTCAGTAGGGGTATGTCTACACTGGCAAGTTTCTGCGCAACAAGTTATACCACTTTTATTAAAGCGCTGGAATGAAACCACTGTTGCGTGTCCACGCTGTGCTCCTTGTGACGCTGGAGCGCATCCACATTAGCAGCTCTTGCAACAGCAAAGAGAACAGTGCATTGTGGTAGTTATCCCACTGTGCAACTAGCTGCAGGATGCTTTGGGAAAGGTTTGCAATGCCTCATGGGGCAGGCACAGCATTACGTGATGCAGGTTTCCCAATCCCATTGTTCCATGGGCATCCTACTACATTGCCAGCTGCTTTTCAACTGAAGAGGGGGGCGCAGTGTGTGTGACAGGGAGTGTGTGTTTTTCTGGAGTGGGGGAGGAGAGACAATGTGTTTTCGGGGACAAAGAGTGTGTTGGCACTCTGTCTTCTAAGTTCAGACAGGGGCAGGAAGCAACCAGGCCTGGGGGAGGGGGAAACCCCGACATCAGGCCCCGTCTCTCTCCCCCGACCCCAGCTTTCTGCACAGCAATCTCTCTCTCTCTCTCTCTCTCTCTCACACAGCAATCTCTCTCTCTCACACACACACACACACACACACACACACACACACACACACACACACACACACACACCAGCCTATGTGTTCAACAGCACGAGCATTCCACATTCATGGTTTGCTTTATGGAACACTTCTGGAGGCCAATTGATTGCGTTCTGTGCTGTAATGTGTTTACACTGCCAATGCAGCGCTGGACCCTCTGCGCTGTAAGGCTTATGACTCTTGTCGAGGTGGTTGTTTTGCAATGCTGCAACCGAGGAGTTTCTACACACTAAGTGGCTTGGCAGTGTGTACACCTCGGGAGTTACACTGCAGAAAGCTGCTTTATTGTGCAGTAATTTGCCAGTGTAGACAAGGCATAGGACTTATATACTTGCTTAGTGTCAAGGACACGCTTAAGTGCCTTGCTGAATTGGGACCTTAGCCAAGTATGTATGTGAACTGTTACATTTTCAAAAGCTATAATTGATCTACAAAAGGCCACTCAGGTTAACCAGTTTGACACCTTGCAATTTGCAGTAATGCTCCCTACATCACTTGCACAGATGTGTTTATCTCATGGATATCTCCATTTCCTTTTTGATGGAAAACTGTTGGAAGATTTATCCACATAGCATGCTTCCCCTTACCCACTGCCCCTTTGTATAAGCTCTTGATATATAAGATGTTAAAAATATTGCTGAGGTTGTAATAACAATATAGTCAACCACCATCTGTTGATAGCATAGTGATCTTATAATAATAGGAGATACACCTATCTCCTAGAACTAGAAGGGACCTTCAAAGGTCATTAAGTCCAGCCCCCTGCCTTCACTAGCAGGACCAAGTACTGATTTTTGCCCCAGATCCCTAAGTGGCCCCCTCAAGGATTGAACTCAGAACCCTCGGTTTAGCAGGCCAATTCTCAAACTACTGAGCTATTCCCCTCATGCCAATGTCAGCCACTAAAGTTTCTGTTTTGAAAAGATGAAGGAGATTTATTAAGGTGAATCAAAATCCTTAAAATAAAACCTTATAAATAAAGCTATTTTAAGACACACGTTGCCACCCCACTGGAGCATTAATAAAATTATTTAAGAGACTTTTAAAAGTAATAATTTACTTCTACAATAAATATGTTTTAAAACAAACTTGCTGAAAGTCATGTTCACTGTCACTAAACTGCTGGGAACACATGACATGAATTCATGGCTCTTTTTTCTTTTACAACAGTCAGTAATTCCATAGACACCTAAAGTAGGGCAGGGATCATAGCCCCGTGCTCCACTTGAAGTGTTAGTGATGTCTTTAAATATAGCAGAGGAAACGCAGAACTGTAGGCTGATGTCTGTGAAGGTAAAGTGCCTTTCAAGTAGTCTCTCACTACTTTGGAACAGAAATGGAGACAAAAATCTATTCCTGGAGAGATTTACAAAGCATGGGATATTGTCAAGGATAAACCAAACCCTGCATTTCCTGAGCATCTTAGACGACCCTGAATTCAATAGATGGCATGTGTGAAGGAAACAGGGTAGGGGGCCTATATTTGTAGATAAGTGTCACTTCTTTTTCTAAAACATTTTGTTGCAAATCCTGCAGCATTATGGATCAGACTTCTGGTCATTGCTTGACTTGCCAAGGATTGTATAGGAGAGGATTTGTAAGTATTATGGCAATATGTTTAGTTGTGTGCTGTAGAAGAGACAAAGATACATGAGATGAAAAGCTAGGCCTGAAAAGGCATTATATGCATTTCAGCAAAGAGATGCATCAGTTCTTTGTAAAGTATATATATATCCCTTTTGGTGAAGCAGGGTAGAGGGGACCAGAACACCTTAAAGAGAAACTGTGCTGAAATCAGCTCATTAGATGGGATCACAAATCTAAAATCTGATGTCTTTGTGGACTTTTTGCTGATTGTTCTTACTCATTCAGTAGTTTAGAACTGCACCCACTATAATTGATTCTTGAGATAGTAGGTAAATGATGTGACCCACTTTAGAACTGGTCACACAGATTCTTTGATGAGTAGATTCCTACAGATTTGGTTGAGGTTCCTTCTAATTTTTTTAAGAGGGTACTATCAAGATATGTTCAGTTATTTTAAAAAAATTCTCTCCCCAGTACACTGGGCTAAATTCTGCTTTGAGTCACATTGATCAAGATCCAGAATAATTGAATTGAGGGTAGTGGATTAGCACTAGATTTACACTAGTTTAGTTTATAGCAAAATCTGGCTCATTGTTTTAAATAATTACCCTTTGGAAGTTTGAAACTGCAGTCTTCCCTAACCGAACAAATTGCTCCATTTTGTGTTAATGTTGGTTAGTTAATGTTTGGTCTCTGGAGACCGTGGGGCTGTTAGTATTGATTTTTTTTAAAATGTACAGTGATTACCGAATTACAAAGACTGTTTTGTTTCTGCAGGAGGCTGACATTATAGCAGTCAGATGTTTGGTCTGTATGGAAGTGTAAGAGGCAGCAGCATTTTCTGATGAAGAAATTTAAGGGTTTAATCACACTCAATTTGTGTTGTGTTTGATTTTTTTTAAATTAGAATTTAGGACAACGAGGAATTAGAAATATCCACTAATTAAAGTAGATGCAAGTAGTGCATTCTATCAAAGTAGCATGGTATTTATTTTTCCTGTTCAAGGGCTCGCCCATGCATGTATCAGACAAGTTCAGTTGGTTATATACGTAAGCAAGTTCACTTTACCAGAAAATTGTTGGGGTTTGGTTTTTTTTTTTATAAATTAAATTAGCATCTCCATTCACTGTCCCTTTTCCCCCCTCACACAATTAATTTGTTTACTTGGGAGAGATGGTTTAGCAGCTTGGCATGTTGATATGGCTCATAGCAAGTTCCCGTTGTAGAGCTGTTGGAGAACACAGAGTATTTACAGTCAAGGGATTGGTGCCAAAATTGTGGAGTGACTGCCGCTTTAGTGTTGATGTAATCAAGCTGAAAATAAGACTTAACCATTGAATAAAGGAGATGAGCATAACACAAGTACAGTATAAATACCATCCTTTATTTCTCTCTCCGTCCCGCCTCCTCTCCTCTTTCCATCCCTGGAAAATTATCCTGGCAGTTGCTAAAGCAGTTTGTAAAATGGTAGTTAATTTGAAAATCTCACTGAAGTCAGTGAGTCTATCTGCTAAGCTAAACATGTGCATATGTGCTTTGCTGGGTTGGGGCTTAAATTTGAGTGAAAAAAAAACTGGAATCAAAAATGAAGAGAAAATAAGGACATTTGGAACTTATTTTTGATGATTAATCTGTCCACTTTTTTCTCTTCTTCAGCTGCCATCTGGCATCTTCCTTTCTTTCAGATGGATGGGGTGATTGATGTGCTGTGCAGCTCTACCCTTAGTGTTAATCCTTGGCAGGCTATTTGGACTTCTTTATTCCCCCCAGTTATTAGTGTATACCATCTGTACGAGTCTGGAAGCTGTCTGTCTGAATCAGTTCCTGAACTCAGGTCCATCATATGGCCAGAGAGCACAAAGACAGCTTCTTTTCTTTTCTGTTGTGGGTAGCATTGTCCTCAGGCTTTGAAGTTCAGTAGTGGTCCTCTCTTGAAGTAAAGTACACAAATGTACTCCAAATCTTCTGTTTCTGACTAATATTTTTGCCCGACTCACAGCCCTATGAAGGGTTGCTGATCTCTTTACTGTTTCATGGCCCAATGAAGACAGCCTTCTCTGTGCAACACAATCTTTTCTGCAAAATGTGTGCTTCGAATATCTGTTGAGTCCTTCCTACCTCTGCCAAATGATTGTATAGCAGGACATGCCTGTCAGTGTGCCCGTAGTGTTACTTAGTGTTTGAATTTTTTTCTTTCCTTATGCTAGGCAGTTTACTAAATTCAATATACTCGGCATAAGAGCTTTCAGGGGGGTGTTAACATAGATGATGATTGGTAAATTAGATGTTAAGTGCTCATTTGTATCACCATCCTCCTAATTCCTTTGTGTATTTTTGCATACAGAATTACTTTTGTAACTTTAGAGATTTATGGCGTGCATAAGAAATGTATTATTTTAAAATGGAAACATCAGTGACACAGAGTCTCCTTGCAGCTTTTGTTCCTTTTTAAAGTTCTTGGGTGTATGAAATGAAGTGCTGTTTTGATTGTGGATTTTTGCGTTAACATCATCTACCACAGCAAAGGAATACCTCTGTCTCACACCTGCCAGATGTTGTACATGGATGTGATGCTCAGACATTTGACCCCCTACATCACACCTACCTGTATCAACCCTAGAATGTGATACATAAAGTGTTCTTGAGTTTCCTTACTTGCTGATTCACAACATGCAGTTGTTGCCCATGGGTGTCTGTCATTAATGTGAGCTAACAAGGTTCTATTGTAGTTGGCAGAGAGTTTGGCGATCTGTGCACTTTTTTCATTCCCATTGACATATATGGGTACCAAGAAACCCAAATAGAAGAACAGAATTTGGCCCACAGATAAGAACACTCAATACATGTAACGTATTATGAATGTTACATTAATATCAATTGGAAGGAAGCTTGTGCATGCATTTGAGAGCAGTATTTGGCCTAGTATAGTGAAGAGCTCTGTTGTGCTTTTCCCAAGGCAGCATGCTACAATGAACTACTCTCTAATTCCAAGATCAAAACATTATGCAGATTTTTAAATACCACACATGTGCGTTTTAGGTGTTTGAGACATAATTTTGGGAAATAAGTATACTGTTTAATGTGTGCTGGACTTTGCAATGCTTCTTTTAATTAGGCTGTTGTAATGAAAGAAATGTATTAAGGAAAGGTTGTGCAAGTAGCAATACCCTTCATTAAGTTTTTTGTCTCCCTACTCCCTTTTGGAAGGTAATAATTGTATTCCTGTCTGTAGTTCCAGGACCCTGTGAACCTGAAGATCTCATTGATGGAATCATCTTTGCAGCCAATTACTTGGGTTCTACACAGCTGCTCTCAGAACGTAACCCTTCCAAAAATATAAGAATGATGCAAGCTCAAGAGGCAGTGAGCCGTGTCAAGGTAGGTGATTTTTATGGTCTGTAGACTAGACTCCCTTGATAACTGAACTCTGAATAGTCTGAAATGTCTGAAGCTTCAAACCTGCTGAGAGGTGCACTCAAGTGAATACGTATCTGCTGATGTGAAAATCCTCACTGTTTCCAGGTCTAGCATTATAGAACATACAAATCCTCTGAAAAACAAAATATAAATTATTACAGAGGCTATTCCAAATTGTACAGTATAAATACTGAAGGTAAAATCCAGGCAGTAATAAGAAAACATTCCAACTGTAAAGCATAGAAGACTGGTTTATGACTGATTTCTTCCTGTCGCCATGTTAGATCCTGTAAGAGGTTATGTAAGCAGTTGAAAGCGTTTAAAAAACATCAAAATATTATTTTCTTAATGCAAGAAGGTTCATTACCAGATCTATGTTTGTATCACTTAAAACCATGGATTTGCATGGAAATATTTTAACACACAGTGCTTTCTGTGGTCAATGAAATAAATGCATTTTATTTGAATATATAATCCAGATAGATTTTTTTAATCATGCTTTGAAGAATTGATTTATTTAGATTTGTACCATTATATCGAATCTACATATAGATAAGGACATGATCTGAAATGTGTAGATTGAAGGGTTAATCAGAAAAAAATACACATTTAAAATAATTTAATCAGTAGAATCGGCATTTGTTTGGAGACACCCAGTTTGGGTCAAATAAACTGCTCAGCAAGACACACATCTGTATTGATTCTTGATTTGGACCTTAGAAAAGCTTGGAAGGCGTTAAAGGTTGATATTCTGCTGCTACAGATTCTTGAGCATTCCAAACCTTGGAATTCCTGCTCATGAGATTCTTGAGAAGTCACAAGCACCACATGAACATTGACTAATTTAACGCCAAGAAACAGTTTTGTTAATTAATTCTGCTGCTAAACTGTCAAGTGTAAGGCAGTCCTGGTAGAAGCTTTCAGGTTCATATTTTGTATGGCAGTCTGATGTATGCACATAATTAATGTGGCTATAATTTTTATAGAAAACACAGAGAAGGAAAGAGAAGTGAGGACTTGGCGAGATTTGAAGCGCTACAGCAGCACAGTTGCAGCAGCCCATCAGTGTAGACACTCACTACAGAAACGGGAGGGATTCTCCCATCAGCCTATCTAATCCACCTCACCGAGAGGCAGTAGCTAGGTCAACAGAAATGTTTTTTCTGTCGACCTAGCAATGTCTATACTGGGGGTTGTAGCTGAAGTAAAAGATGTCATTAGCATGTATTGTCTTCATGTGCTTGAAATAGGAGGTATAGTAACTTGGCATGTTACAAAAAGGATGCATAGAAGTCCAATGTGGATGAACTTGGAGGTACTTCAACCTAATGTATTTGATAGATGTACACCTCTACCTCGATATAATGCTGTCCTTGGGAGCCAAAAACTCTTACCGCGTTATAGATGAAACCATGTTATATTGAACTTTCTTTGATCCACCAGTGTGCGCCGCCCCCCCCCCCCCCCCCCGGAGCACTGCTTTACCGCGTTCTATCCAAATTTGTGTTATATCGGGTGTTGTTATATCGAGGTAGTGGTGTACTTGAAAAATGGTGTCCCTGAGGTATCTGAAGTTTGAGGCAGAGCTGAAAGAAACACTACAGTTACAAGAAAACTATGGCATCCAACAGTAGTGTTAATAAAGATTTAAAGATCTGCAGAAGTGAATTCTTACCTTAATTTCTCTATAGCGCATTTTTAATGGCTTGATTCACAAAATCTTTGGCAGTACATACCAAGCTTATGAACTAGTCAGTTTTATCTGAGTATTTGATACTTCTAGATAGTGCAACTACTGTACCATGCAAGTACTGCCAGCAGGTCTCAAAGGTGTTTCTCAGATCGTTGTTTTTCTGTCCTAGAGCAGGGCTATTTAGGCACTGCAAACTTTGAAATAACCTCGCTTCAAAATCTGCCTTTCACCAGGAGTAATTTTGGAGACTTCTTGTACAATGAGCAAAAAACCAAACACACAGTGCTTTTCAGCATTACTTTTCCAAGTTCACTTTGTCTCATGGGGCATGGAAGTGGTGGCTCTCTCTGGCAGAGCAGCACCATTTCAGAATTAATTTACTGGAAATTCCTTTTTAATGGGTGCTTTTAGCTCACTAAATGTGGTAGTGATATGCCAAGGAGTTGCAGTTGCTTCATCATCATGTAAATAGGTTTCCTGAAAAATATGGTGGCGAGGTTGGTTGGGAGAGGAAAAATCTGTAGAAGGGATCCCTGGTGGGAGAATTGTGAGTTCCTGTCCTGGTATTTCCTCTGAATTCTACCTTTTTTGGTTTGCATTGCCACAGAGAAAGAAAGGGGTCTGGACTCAGCTGTGACAGCAGTGTCAGTATCTGCCAGACCACAAGGCTGTGTGTGGGGAGGACCTGTGCTTCCTCAAGTCTCCTGGGGCCAGACCCCTCCCCAACTTTCAAACAGTGCTTTAGTTCAGCTTTTTAAGGGGAGGGGAATTCCTCAGCATGGACCCGCCCTGTGCCAAAGCTAATACATCTTCTGCTTGGATTCACTGAATAGTTTGTATGGTTTCTCACACCCTTCCATAAGGGCCAGGGAAATCTCTGTACACAGTTACCTCACCATTCTTCATAGGGCAGTGATAAGGCTTATACTTTAAGAAGACCGAGGGCCACAATAAATGAGTATTCCTATAGGAGTCATTAACTAAGAGCGAATTTGAACATGGATAATGTTAAAGCTATTATATATGGATGTGGATAACCGCCAATCTGCATCAAATATTCTGATTAGAGGCCAGGTCCAACTCCCATTAAAGCTGATGGGCATCTTTCCATTAACTTTACTTGGAGTTGGATTTCCCCCCCTAAAAGGGTGTAGCATTAGAGAGGTGTGATATTACTGGTGGCAAAAGCTGTGTACTGGATTACTGAACTGGAATCCATTGGCTTTTACCAAATGGGCAGCGTACAATGGATTCTTTGGAGAGTCTAGAAGAGAATACACACAGTGTCATACCTAAGTGTAATGTGCATTGCTGTGTCACATACACTCCTGCCCTTTGAGTTAACTATCACACTGGAGATCCTACTTCTTAACTCTCATAAGGGAATGCTAAGTTACCATGGACATCCATGCTCTGCAAACAGATTAAAACTACATATATTTCTTTCATATGCTTGATTCCCCACAAATATTAACACACTCATACAGAAATTAGGTGGACCTTTCATTCACATGTGCATCTATACAGTGAACATAACTGAGTGATATTTTGCAGCTTGTTAGGGCACCGACCACACAGGTGAAATAAGTAGCCTTTTGGCGAGTGACAGAAGTTTGATTCTCCTCCAACACCTTTTGCAATCTCTCTTCTGAAGAGTTGTCCAGGCTCTACCTACAGATTGTTCTGTACTGTGTCTGATCTCTGCACGTGTCCATTTCAAAAGCATTCAACGAAACTTGATCCTGATCCAATGCTTATTTTGTTCCAGGGCTGAGTCCTGGCACCTCTAAGCTTGGCAATTCATAGTCCTGGCACCTCTGGGTTTGCCGCATCAAAGTAACAAAAATTGCTTGAGCCCCTGCACCTCTTTCATTACAGATTAAGCACTGTCCTGATCTAAAAGTTATGAGAGACAAAGTTTTCCTTAAATCCTTTTGTTCAGGAAACGGTATCCTTAAATTTAAGGGGAATTACCCGCCTTTCATATTTTGATGCATGAAACTCTTCATTTAGAATAGTTTGTAAGAGCTACCATATTATAAGCATAGCCTGATGTTGAAATGTTAGTGCCTTAATAGTATTTTGGGGGGAGGGATAGCTCAGTGGTTTGAGCATTGGCCTGCTAAACCCCAGGTTGTGAGTTCAGTTCTTGAGGGGGCCACTTAGGGATCTGGGGCAAAAATCAGTACTTGGTCCTGCTAGTGAAGGCAGGGGACTGGACTCAATGACCTTTCAGGGTCCCTTCCAGTTCTAGGAGATAGGTACATCTCCTTTTTTTTTTTTTTTTGTTACTTCTGGGACTAATATGGCTTTTGTATGTACAAATATATCTTTTTGAATGAATAAATATGGGATTTGGACACCCTGAAAGTGCACATGTAAGTACCTGGTATGCAGTTTTAGGTAATGGTGTATCCAGCAGGAAAAAATGTAATGAGCAGTTGTTAACAGACAACACTCTACAGTATTTCTGTAATCAGTTGACAATGTCCATTATCCCATTAAAGTCAATATACTTCAAACCTGTATAGCTTGTAAACCGATCTCTCTTCCCCCCCCCCCCCCTTTTTTTTTTCTTTTCAAATAAGAGTTTTAAGAGTCTGGAATCATAATCAAAAGGTTTCCCTGACTTCACGCACTGTCTTTTCTCTTTTTTTGTGTGCATCTGTCTGCTTTCTTTTTTATGCTGCTACTCAGAGGATGCAAAAGGCGGCTAAAATCAAGAAAAAAGCGGTGTGTAAACTGTTTTTCTTGAATGCTAATGTTTGTTTACACTTTTGTTGTCCTTGCTCCCTGTGGAGTGTTGTGTTTTTCATTACAGATCCTCATAAAGTTGTAATTTTGGTGTTACTTGTTTAATAGTAGGCCACTGGATGGAACAAGAAACACTTGTTTATTTCTTTCATCTTTCACTTGCTGGAGTGCCTGTCTGTTCCTGCTCTTCTTCTGTTTAATGTCACAATGTCCTGTGGTTTGTTCAGTCCGAATAAACAGCCAGTTTTATGATGGGGAGAATTTTTTAAAATCTAATGCTTATGCTTGTTTTAACAGGAGAAGCAATTAATGCTGCTGATGTTATTTGATATGATTGTGACTTATTGTGTTTGTATTAATTAAATTATTTTGGATATTTAAGCACACACAAAGTGTAATTTTCCAAGTCAAGATGGTAACTACCACAATTTGCTGATGAGATATTTCACCCAATTACACAAAATATACAACAGTAGGGTCAGGCTAAATGTAATTGTCAAAACTGTCATTAGAGTGAATCTCATTATTTGTGATAGTCTTGATTTTAAGTGATGCAGTTAGTTCTTTGCCAAAGTGTAATGTGGATTTCACTCTTTGCATGTTGTTTGACCCACCTGGAATATAATTAACAAAACAAAAAATGCATTATTTTAAATTTTTTGTGACTGAATTCAGTGCTGGTGAGTGGTCCTGGATTGATAGCCCTTGGAGAACAAAGTCATCTCTTTTTCCACAAATATAGGTAGAGTGCAGGCAGCAATAGAGCATGCTTCCCTATGCTGCTTCATCAGTGAGCCAAGCCTCAGATGGAAGGGAACACCTCTTCTGATGAAGGTGTAGTTCAGGCTCCGTGGCCATTCAGTCCTTCGTTTCTGCTGAGACTGCCAACAAGGATGCTATTCTGTGTCCATTGTGATGGTAGACATTGTGATGTGGGCACTTCTCCACTGAAATCTATATTGGTAATGGGATATAGAGTCTTTCACCTGTAGGTCTCTGATCCTAACTCAACACAACTCAGAAGTGACCAGACATTCTCCTTTGAGTGCTTGTCGATATGCTCATTCCACTGATGGTGCGCATGCACTTCATATGCGCGCTAGAGATCAGAATCTTTGTGGCCAGCAGTACCCATAGAGTGTACATACTGTCTTCAATTCTCATGCTCCGCTGTGAGGGCATATAAGGGTGAGGCACAAAGACCGCCATTCCGTTCCTCTCAACGTCTCATAGCTTAGAGTCGGAGCCCAACTGTCCAAAAGACTGCCAACCTTTCCCTTAGAGTTTTTAGCAGTAGTTTTTACAGTTTAGTTTATAGTGTTGGCTTTTATGGTTTTTAATTGTAATCATTTGGTTGCTTGTTGCAACCTTTAGTTGTTAGAATTACTTTTTGTCACTGGTATGGCATTGTCCGTGGTGGGGAGGGATAGCTCAGCAGTTTGAGCACTGGTCTGCTAAACCCAGGGTTGTGAGTTCACTCCTTGAGGGGGCCATTTAGGGAACTGGGGTAAAAAATCTGTCTGGGGATTGGCCCTCCTTTGAGCAGGGGGTTGGACTAGATGACCTCCTGAGGTTGCTTCCAACCCTGTGATTCCTGTATTCAAATGCAGGCCTTCATGTGAGGGAGCTATTCCAGCTTCATATGGAAGCTCAAAGTGCTGCTATTGTGTGGGAGAATCACACATCACTGTAAATGTATGATTTGCAAGTCTTTCAGCTCCTGAGAGAAGGAGAAGGACAGAGGCCCGCCTTCAGGTTTCCCTAATGATTAAATCTTGAGATCTGCTTCTGAACCACCCCCTCCTGTAATTGTTCTTTCCTTATTTTAGCCTCTGATGCTATCTCATTTTCACTGGCATTCACTATGTTAGATGTCCAATCTCTACTAAACTTTTTGGTGAAAACTGAAACAAAAAAGTAATTTAGAACTTCTGCCATTTCCACCTCTCACAAGGCAGTTAAAAATATCAGGCGCCTCCTAAAGGTGTGGCATTCTTTTACACACACCCTACTGGATACTCACTAGTCGTCACTGTGACAAATGAAAAAGCAAAACAATTCAGGTTCACGCCAAAGGATTGGGAGCCAAAGAGACTAGATTTATCTGACCAGAAAGCCTATTCCTCAACAAGTCTACAGTTTTGCCTGGCCAATTATCAGACCATAATGGCCAAGTATAACTTTTATATACACAAGAGACTGCTTGTCTTTGTGGATAGCCTGCCCAATAAGATCTGTGAGGACTTCACACTGCTAGTTAAAGATGGCCAATTTGTAGCCAGGACAAGTCTCCAAGCAGCGCTCAATGTGGTGGATACAACTGCAAGATAAGTGGCAATGGTGGTCATTATGTGATGGACATTGTGACTTGGGGGATTGGGATTCCCCAGAGAAGTCCAAATGACAGTGGAGGATCTGCCTTTCGAAGGAGCTGAATTGTTCGTCTCTTAGACAAACAAGGCCCTGCACTTGCTGAAGGACTCCTAAGCCACCATTGTTCCCTTGTAGTCTACATGCCAGTTCTCCAGAGGAAACACATAAAACAATCATATCCTTCGCAGCGACCTAGCCCCTAGCCCCTCTACCACCAAAGGTCATCAGATCCACCCAGGGAATGACAGCGTTTCTACAGGAGGGGACAACCCACTGCTCTGTCACAAATTAACTAACCTTCCCAGTCCCAGAAACACTCATTTGGATGGTATGGTTGAGAGATGTGCTCTACTTCCAATGATTCTAGAAATTCACTAGCTTGCTTTAGGCATGCTTGATCCTTCATCACCATTGACCAATGGGCCATGGACACAACAACACATGGCTACTCCATCCAGTTTTCTGTACATCATGGGGGAGGGATAGATCAGTGGTTTGAGCATTGGCCTGCTAAACTCAGGGTGGTGAGTTCAATCCTTGAGGGGGCCACTTAAGGATCTGGGGCAAAAATCAGTACTTGGTCCTGCTAGTGAACACAGGGGGCTGGACTCAATGACCTTTCAGGGTCCCTTCCAGTTCTGTGAGATAGGTATAATAGTGGAATCTGCATATGGAGAGCACATCTTGAAGAACTCCAGTTACTGTACACAGTAAGGAACTTCCCATTTTCATCTGAAAGCCATTTTGCCTTATGTGAAATAATTTGGGTCTCAGTTCAGTTCTCAATGGTGTCACCAAAAAACTAAATCACCACAACAATTAGCTCTGATTTGCATCCTTATTAGTAATTCTAGTACCAATGGCAAGGACTGAATAGGTATGGAGAATAGACTACTCTCTAATATCTGTTGGTGGTGCCTCAAGAACAGGGATAAGGCATGCAGATGAGACAGTGTGGGAACGTATCCATGCCATTTCTCCAGTTATGTCAATAAATAGAGGACGTCAATCCAGCACCATCCATGAGCTCTGAAAGTTCATACTCACCCCCCCCCCGAAAAAATCTCTTCCTCTGCAGTAAATGTCCTCTAATAATAAATTTGCATGTATATGGAAACACCTTTGAATAGCTGTCTTTGTAGTAGCTCAGCAATGTAATTGTTCAACATTACATTTTGCTTGAAGTGATCAGTGGAGATACTTTAAATAGAAAATTAAAATTCCCTTTGTTACAATGCAACTGTCTTTTAGACTTCTGAGGGAGATTCCCAGGCCTTGACTGAAGTGGATCTGTTCATCTCCACACAGAGGATTAAAGTTCTGAATGCAGATACACAGGTAAGTGTTTAATCATAATGCTTAAAAAAATATTGCTGATTTTACACAATGGCTCTCACTTCAGAATAACATGTTCTCACATATTGAGAAAGAAATTGTCTTTACTGAATATGTGGTTAAACACACCATTGAAATGGATACCAGCATTTGGAAAGGATACACCATATTGGCATTTGTCAATATTTGTCCTATATTTGTCAAAGTTGCCATTTGTTAGTATTTTATTTTTATGCTGAGGTTTGGGTTTTTTCATTATTTTTTCATTATTTAATTATTTATTTATTTTGCTGTATTTTCTCTGTTGGGAAGAAATCTGCATATTATCAAGGTGTAAAAGCAGTTAGGTTAAAATCCTGAAGCCTTTCAAGATTCACGTGTGGTTGTCCACCTACTCCATTTCAGCTTTGTTATGTCTTAATTGCTATCCTGAGTTTCAGGTCTGGTTCTTTGTTCCACTCTCTTTTTTCTAAAAAAGGTCATTTGCCACTTGGACCAAGCCCTTCATTTCTCTCCATTTAACTGCCCAATTGTCAAGAAACTGTATCTGAACTGTCATTCTTCCTCCCCAAGGTCTATTATTTATTACAATATTACGGTAGTGTCTAGAGGCCGAGATTGGGGCCTTGTTGTGCTAGATGTGTGTTGTACCTACACATAGTAAAAGATTGTCTTTGTCCTGAAGAACTTACAATCTAATGAAATTTAATTTAGTAAATAGAATCTAAATTGTAAGTAGGATAAAAATCTCTTACACTATGGGGAGATCAGGAAAAAGGATGGGAAATCACCACCAACAAAATTAGAAGGAATATATAGCAGAAAGGAATGTACTATAATAGTTTCATTCAGCGGGCTCAGAACATACTTTCATACCCAATTGTTGGCTTATTGTGCTCATTTTTGCAACTAGCGTTATGATTATCATAAAACTTGGTTTTGAAGCCACCTGCACTGGAATGTTACGTACCTGGTACATTAGCAAGACTACTGCAGAAATGGCAACTGCTGAACTAACAACTATAGCTATGTTACAGCCACCTCGTAGGATTTTTCAGTGATGACAGACTTAATGCTTTCCATTATTCTCTAATGAATATATACAGTGGCTGTCTTTCTTGATTGACTGTAATCATACATCCTAAGGATAACTCCCTAATACTCGAGAACATGTCTAGAGTAGATGAATAGCTAGAGCTCTTAGAGGCTGGAGATTTGCCAGGTGATATGGAAGTATTTTCCCCCCTAATTGTTTTGTTTTTATTCTATAGGTAAAATCTGAGAGAGGATTTTTCATCTCTTATATTTTGGGTAGTTCTAGTACTTGTTAAAGTAAGGAATTAACACTACTGGCTGAAACCAGTGTACTTTTCTTTTAATGTGGACATACTATAAACTTTCCATATTTGCACAGCTGAAGAGTAGACTATACCATGTAATGTGGCAGCTGCATTGCAATCTGCCATACCCAGCTCTGCCAATGCACTTCAGTGCTGACCAGCAGTAGCCGTACTGATTCAGTCCTATTTTTTTTCCTGCCTGATGGTAAACATGCTTTGTCTTGTACAGTGCAGAGCGTGTTATCAATGCTTATTCTGGATAGCAAAATCTATCTTCATTGTTATGACATACATTTAACATGTCTACTGTATGCAGATAATCAGGGGCGGCTCTAGACACCAGCGCGCCAAGCAGGCGCTTGGGGCGGCCGTTTCCCGGGGGGGCGGCATTTGGCTCCGGTGGAGCTCCCGCCGGCATGCCTGCGGCAGGTCCCGTCTTCCCGCGGCTCTGGTTGAGCTCCCGCAGGCATGACTGCGGCAGGTCCGCTCGTCCCGGGCTCCGGTGGACCTGCCGCAGGCATGCCGGCAGGAGCTCAACCGGAGCCGCGGGAAGAGGGGACCCGCCGCGGGACCGGGGAAGGGCGGCGCAGCGCACCGCGCTGCTTGGGGCAGCCCGATTTCTAGAGCCGCCCCTGCAGATAATCAAGTCAGGTCAAGGGTGAAAAGAGCCAATTATTGGTGAATGAGCAGCCGCCTTCAGTAGCTAGATGTATGGGATGAAGGTGATACATGGATTTGGTTTTTTATTCCAATTGGTTTAATGAAGGCTGCTCTCAATGGACTTTGTTCCCTCCTTTTCTTAAATATTTCAATATGAGCAGTTACACTGAATGGGCTTTTTACACAAGGAAAAGCAAAAGCACCCTGAGGCAGATTCTGATACCCTTACTCAGGGTGAGTATTACCTTATTCCACAAGTGCTATTCACTGTGAGTGAGGACCAGAGTCTGGCCCTGTATATTGGACAAAAATAAAAATCTGATATTGGAATTAATTATGTTAAATGGTTTTACTAAAGCCTACTTTGAATGTGGCTGATTTTTCTGTGTACAGCAGGTCTCAGAGTAGCTGGAGGCTTTGCTTCCCCTGTCTTTTAGTACTCACTGTCGATGAGTATTTGCATTTTTAGCTTGACTGTGTTTTTACCAGTGCTAGAGAGATTTCTTGACTGACTTCATTACTGTGGCTCTATATCAACTGGTGTAGCAGCTGGCACAGGCAGTCTGCAGTTTTATATCTGTCAATTATATAAAACCACTTTCTGCAATCATTAATTCAGTGTTCTAACCCTTATGTAATTTTATTGTATGTCATGCATGGAAGCATCTGGTGGTACTAACAGGTTTAAAAGAATTCTAATTTCACTAAAAAATGTAGATACCTAACTTGCTTTATGCTGGGGTTTGAACTGGGTCAGTAGTGGCAGTAAGGCATATTATCACCTTGGACCCGTGGCTCTAGTGAGCTTGTTGCCATAGGCAAAACTAGCAAATGGTTTCCCCTACCAGCCTGAAGTCACTCGCACGTGATATTTTCAGCCTTGTGTGACCACCTGTTCAACTCATGTGTTAGAAATAACCCCGCTTTTGACAACATGCCATACTTCTGATCTCTAGCTGCTCTGCTCTGTGGGCTGGGCTTGCAATCAGGGAGTGAAATTGGCACAAGTGCCACAGCAACCATCTCCTGCTTCTCACACTCACAATGTGGAAAAGCTGGGATAGTGAAGCAGCAGGAGAGGTGAGGAACAACATGAGGTTGGCAAATCTACATGCCCTGACTCTACAGCCCAGTCACTGGTAAAACTGATGTTCAATGGGATACCATTTTGTAGAGTGTTCTGCTCTGCCCCCACTGATGTGATCTCACACACACTGTGTGTGGGGGGGGTCACACAGGTGGCGGCGGGTCAACGCCATTCCAGAAGTACCGGAGCGTCTGGTATTCTGAGTCAGTGTCCACCCTAGGGAGTGGTCCTATGAAGGCCTCTGAGTTGTCTCTGACTTATGCTCCCACAGTGCAGCCACAGGAACTGTACAGGTAAAGGCTCCCAGCTCCTATTTAGTTCCTGGCAGCCATCAGCCACCAGGGGAGCTGTGGGAGAACATGCAGCCCCTTTGCCCCCAACCTTCCTTTGAGATCTGCTTCAGATTTCATCAACTGACCCTCAGAGTAGCCACAGCCCTTTTTCCCTGGTAAAAAGGGGAGAGGAGGGAGTCATCAAAGGAGAAGGAAAAATGGAACATATGAAAGGGAGAATGAAGAAATCAGGGAACAGGATATGGGAAACAAAACCATGAGGGGTAGCAACAGGGACTTCTAGGAGAGCAACATATAGCGGCAAGGAGATTTGAATGAAGGGGAACCTGGATGGCCATTTGGGAGAAGGAGAACCAGGTTGGGGGTGGGCGGAATATTTGGTTTTCCAAGGACAGACATGGGTGAGAGGTTTGGGATAGGGAAGAGGGAAAGATTAAGGAGCTAGATAGGAAGAGATAGCGGGATTAGGGGAGAGAAGACAAATGGGGGATTTAGGGACAGGGAGATAGGGAGAGAAACAAGGAGAGAAGGGGGAAAGTAATGCAACGGGGAGAGGATACTGAGAGCAGAGAAAAGAGAAACGATGCAGAGAGAAAAGGAGAAAAAATATGGAGGTGGAGGAAGAGAAAGAAAGATGGACAAGTGCAGTTAATACGGTTTATTTGGCATATTCTTAGTCCCACATTTAATTGTAGTAAACAATGGAAAGGTGTGGGGGGGAGCAGGAGAGAATCTACTTTTAGGATTGGGAGAGAAAAAATCTTTGAGCTGCTTGTGGGTGGTGGACATGGGGGACAGAAACTCTAAATGGATAAATGTATTTATTTCCCCACCTCCATTCTTTCTTGTGAACCTTGTGTGTATGATTTAGATACTTGGAACAGTCTCCTGAAAAAAACCTCTCCCTGCAGAGTTCCCATCGCCTGGTGGGTGATGTCCATTATAATACATTATCCCCTCCACTGAGAGGAGCTTTATAGATGCTGTTGGACCATGCAAATTCTCACAGAAACCCCCAAGCCCTTCTGTGGCCATCATCACATTTCATCTATCACAATGTAGGGATAAACACAGAATATTTTATTTCAGACTGAAAAGAATTGTGAAAAGCATTTTAAGAATAGTGTCTGGAAAAAAGAGATTTTTTCTAATTAATAGACCAGGTCGTTCCAATAAGCTGTCAGTGTTGGTATTTTTCTAGCTCTGTCACGTTACATTGTATTATGGCTCTTAAAACAATTATTCTTCCTGACCCGAAAAACTGTTCTATTCTCTCAGGCCTGGGAGAGAAGGATTGTAATTTGATAGATGAATACCCAGATATGTGGCTCCTTACCTCTGTGAGGAGGAGAATTAACTAATGAATAGTTAGAAACGGGGTGGAAAGGTCAAATCATTCTTTGGCGTGGATCAAATTGCATTTTAAATTATGGGCTATGGTCTAGGACATACATTTTCCACTATGTATGACCTTCAATCCACAGCAGAGTTCCCACTGCTGCCACTGTGACAATTACACAAGGGTCAGGGGCAGAATATGGCCTTATGTAGTCACTAAACTTTTTTTAGTTGTCCCCTCTGCATTTCCTTCCCTGCAGTATCTCCCAGTTTGACCCCCTGGACTTCACGCCCACCCCATTTGAAAAAATGGTAAGCAATGGTATAATTGATGAGATACAAGGTATCATAATTGGCCTTGAGTTTACATCCCACTGTGGGTCATGGAGACTAAGGGTATTCACACCTCACAGAGACAGTGCGTCAAGCTACCTGCAGACTGAGAAAGAAAACACTGAGGTTATGCTTGTTTCACGTCTCAGGATTATCTCCATAACCCTGAAGACTGGAAGCATATTTTTAACAGAAACTGAGATTTTGCGAGGTCTTACTGTGCCATATGGGCATCAACATAGTTGACTGGGCCAGTTGTTGCTCCCAACTCTGTTTTAGGTGACTCCATCTGTCAATCTAAGTTCTAATATGGCCCCTGCCATGCTGGGTGGTAAACACCTTGCAGAATTCTGAAGTGTATGCAAGAGCATCTCTTTCTTCTTCCTGCAGTCAGAAGGGACTGGTGCTATTATTGTGGTGCTATTTGGGAAAGCAAGGACAAAAGCAGGCTTAACATTTTGCTCTGGAGTTGCTGATGTCTGGGTCCACTCTGAAAGATTTCCTTGATATCAGTATATCTCTTTTGATTATAACTGTTTTCCATGCGCTTCTGAGTCACACAGGTCCCAGAAAGCCATATGTAGTGGCTCTGCAGAAGGTCAGGAGGCAGGTCATCCTGCTGAACAAGGCCAAAGGCAGAGCCCCAATGTGTTGTGTGCATTAGGTTGCTGAGGAAGGGCCAGGGAGGAAAGCTAAATCATAGGAGCCCCTTCAAGATGGTCGACTGCACAGCCTCACTCAGTCAGCAGTGACCCATTGGGTATTTTTTTGTTAATGTTTCTACATGACGTGTCAGACTGCTGTAGGGTGGTAAAAGTTCTTTAACTGTTTCCGTTCACTGTAATAGTGTTATTTAGCTGCAGAACACCTCATAAATGAGTGTCTTGTAAGGTAGCTGGTGGGCCACATTCATTTATTCATATTCAGTGTAAGTTCACTAATAATAAAAC